>NC_079437.1:37768985-37876485 GCF_903798145.1 Danio aesculapii
ACAGTCGGAGTCTCAGGATCAAGTGTTCCTGCGATGGACCACTGGAGAAACGGCCACCATGCACATTCTGGTAGTCCATGCTATGGTCATCCTGCTCACACTTGGACCTCCCAAAGGTGAGTGTTTCCTCGGTTGTGATGTGTGGTGATTGATTCTTGCTGTTCCTTTTATAACAGATACTGTGTTTGATGGTCTTATTAGGGGAAAGTGAGTTCTACATACTCCTGGATATCTGGTTTCCTGATAAAAAGCCTCTACCTACTGCATTTTGGTTGACACGTCTGAGGAGGCCCTTCTGTTGCCTGATTGGCTGAAATTGAGAATGATCCGGTCTGAGGTCTCTCGATTGGTTGATGCAGGTATGGATGTTTTCTGTTTAGGGCTTTACATGAGTGCTTTTAACAGACACTTTAATCCAAAAAAATTATAGAGAAGGAACAAAAGCAATGTGCAAGTAGTAACTGTAATGAAATAACCTATTTGCTGAAAAGGTAAAGTAAGGAATTATTGTTTACTTGTAGGTAATTACAGTTACTTGTAATATGTTTACATTGGGCGACGCAGTGGCACAGTAGGTAGTGCTGTCGCCTCACAGCAAGAAGGTCGCTGGTTTGAGCCTCGGCTGGGTCAGTTGGCATTGAATGAATGAATGAATATTTGCATTGGATACTTAAGAGTAAATAATTTTGAGAAGCAGAGCAATTTCGTTGGTTTGTTTTTTGTTTTATTATACAAATGTATTTTACAGAATAATTATAAAGAATGTCACATTTAACCAATTGACTGCCGCTCTACCAAATGGTTGACTATGTTTTTACTGTTTTAAATAATGGTTTACACAGCATTGTTGCTTTACCAAATCAAACAAATATATTCCTGTTGCACTACTACACTTGATTTTGGTTTTATTGTAAAAAAACAACAAGAAAACATATTAAATAAGAATCTGAAATATTTTATGGCATACTTGAAACAATAAAGGTGTTTTAGTATTAAAAATGTTTTATTTTGATAATTAAAAAAAAAAATTAGTCTTACACTTCATATTTTTTGTTTTTTTATAGTATATGTATTACTTTTGGGTATTTTTACCATAAACTGACATATCAACCATTTGGTAGAGGTTGATATTTTAGAAATTATGGGATGTGTTGAAAAAAACTGCGTTGAGTGTGTTAACTAGCGACATTAGGAGTTAAGAAATGCAATCCAATTTTTTTTTTTTTTGGTGGAGTAGTTAAAGGGTTAAAAAGAAAATTGCAAGTTTAAGAGACAACAAATTCAATCAGAGATGATAAATGACAAAATATGGTATAAATTCAGAGAGGCAGCGCAACTTGGGCTACGTTCACACTGCAGCCAAATGTGGCCCGACTCAGATTTTTTTGCCCACATGTGATGACAGTGTGAACAACCCAAACCGCATGGAATCTGGTCTTAAATCAGACACAGATCTGATGTTTTGCAATGCGACTGCAGTGTGAACGGTTATGTCGGATTTCATGTGACTTTTACATAATCTTTGAGCGAGATGCGTCATCATTCTGTGCTGCAAACATCATCTACTCCTCATTATCACAGTAGAATGGCACACACGGTGATTACCATAGAAAGTTGGTTGTTCATTTTGAAAAAGATTTTGAAGGCAAAACTGGTGCTCGTTAACGATTGGGGCATGGGTTGATCGCGAAGCTGAAAAGCATTAGGGGATAGGGGATCCGTGTGCAAAGGAGGGAGAACTTTCTCTGCGAGAGAAAAAAAGAGCAGGTGCTCGAGCACCCAAACCCCCCTTCTGTACATGTCTGCTGTTTATAACGAAGTCAAATTAAATAACTCTGCAAACGGAGATAAAACAACTCCGCCTTTACAGTTCAGTCTGCGGCTGCTCATTAACCGTTTATGAGTTCACTACACCGGTGGTCAAACAAACGCGCACCGCGGTTGCCATAAATCACAAATAAATCACATGATCAGTGTTTTCAATCACAAGTGACTTATTTTAAATTTCAAATGGCGAAATAGACATTAGTAGTAGCAGAACAATCATTTACAGTTCTTAAAACTCACCATGGTTGTCTGTGAAAATGGCGATAATCATATAAGCATGATCTGACAACGTGCTTACTTCATACAGTATCAAGTGGGCATAATTTGACATTTTGTGCTGTCCGTAACAATACTTTTTGCGCATGCAGGTCAGTTTAGGACCATGATCTGTTCACATTGCAAATCTGATACTGGCCACATTTATAAGGGCAGTGTGAACAGCCATGCAAAAAAATCAAATCTGAGAAAAAAATCTGATTTGAGCACTAAGCCTGCCAGTGTGAACATAGCCTTGTTTTGTTATTCAGATCTTTTGCATAATAATTACATTTTTCAACTAAAGCTACGTTCACACTGCAGCCAAATGTGGCCTGAATATGATATATTTTTTGCCCACTTGTGACTCAGGTAATGACAATGTGAACAGCCCAAACCTCATGGAATCTGATTTTTTCATTTCAGATTTGTGCCACTTTCATATGTAGTATTAAATCAGGCACGGACAGTGGTGGTGCTAGCTGGAATGGCACCCTGGGCGAACCACCCTATATATGCCCCCTCTCCTCCCTCAAGCTTATAAATAGTTGGTTCATAGAAATATAGTTCTAGAAGGTTACATCTAGTTAATATAACAAAGGACCACTAAACCCGTACAGTCTAAAAATATTTGTTGTTTTACTTTAACTTTGGGTAAATTATGAACAAAACCAGTATTGGAATTTTTTTTTAAATATTTATAGTTAAAATAATAATAACAATAATAATAATTATTATTATTATTATTATTATTATTATACACCCTGCCTCATTATCCATCCTTTCTGTTTCTATAGCCATACTTAGTCAAAATAAGATCATCATCATATTATATCAACTTCAGTTTTGTCAACTAGCAAAAGTCGCTGCGAGCCGACACCTCGTAGTGTATAAGTAAAATAAAAGGCTCTGACTCTGGTTCTAAAGTGCTAGAGCGGCGCGTATTTTATCTGCGTGTATGTGATCAACCGGGATTCACACTAGGAGGCGCTCAGCAATGGTTCTCTTTGCGCATGAACCAGTTTGTATTCACCAGCGTTGCTTCAATTGCACACAAAGAATAACAAACTTGTGTGTGCAAAAGACGCCAAATGTGAACGGCCGCTAACGTCTTTATTCTGGCATTACCACACTTGGGAATAATACACTTGCATAAAGTACAACATATCTCAACGCTTACTGGGCCACATATCATTTTTACCAGGGCACGTTTTTGTTATTGCTTTGCACCGTCTCCCCTTACCGCCCCCTGCAAAATGCCGCCCAGGGCGACCGCCCATATTGCCCATGCCTAAATCCGCCACTGGACACAGATCTGATGTTTTGCAATGCGACCACAGTGTGAATGGTATTGTCGGATTTCATGTGACTTTTACGTAACCTTTGAGCGACATGCATCATCATTCCGTGCTGCAAACATCTACACCTCAGCAGCATAGTAGAATGGCACACAGGGCAATTCCTTTAGCACAGAAAATTTGAAGGCAAAACTGGTGTCTGTTAACCAATCTGGTTAGCAATTAGGGTACTGGTTAATTGTAAAGCTGAAGAGCGTCGGGTAGTGTTGCAGACAGGGGATCCGTGCGCAAACGAGGGGGCACTTTCATTTTAAGGGAAACTTTCTCTTCCAGAGAAAAAAGGGCAGGTGCTCAAGCACCCAAACCCCCCCTTTCTTCCCATGCCTGTTGTTTACAGCAAAGTAAAATGAAATAACTCCAGCAAACAGAGATGAACCAACTTCACATTCTTCACAGTTCAGTCTGCAGCTGCTCATTAACCCTTGATGAGTTCACTACACCGGTGGTCAGAAAGACGCGCACCACGGTTGTCATAAATTATCAATGTTTTCAATCACAAGAGAGGTTTTTTTAGGTTTCAAATGGTGAAATACACATTAATAGTAGCAGGACAACCCTTTACAGTTCATGAAATACATCACGGTTGTCTGTGAAAAGGGCAATAATCATATTAAGCATAATTTGACCGTGCTTCAAACAGCATACACATTGTGTGCAAAATTCGACATTTTGTGCTGTCCGTACTTTTGCGCATGCGGTTCAGTTTAGGAACAGGATCTGTTCACACTGCAAATCTGATATTGGCCACATTTATAACAACAATGTGAACAGCTATGCAAAAACATCAGATCTGAGAAAAAATCTGATTTGAGCACTAAGCCTTGCAGTGTGAACGTAGCCTAAAGGTTACATTTGTACAATTGGACATGCTTATAAAAAGTGAACTGAGAAATTAATGACAATATTTAGTTACTTTGAAATGTTTCATGTCTTGATACGTTGTTGAACTTTTCTTTTTTCAGAGTAATCTTATTTGTTAACTAAAGAATGTTATCAAAATGCTTTAAGTGTTAAAGAAAGGAATGAAGCTATAAGGTGCTGTTTGACTGTCACTTAAAGAAGAGGTTTTCAGACATAGAAAATTAGAAATTAGTAATTAAAATATACTTTTGATGATGCAATTAGTAATTCATTTTCAAAATTCAATTCCAAAACCGACTAAATTAACTCCATTTTGTGATCATACTTGTGCTGATATTGAGGAAGAAGGCGTTCTTTATTTTGTAACGTGTAACACTATAATATCCTTGAATTATAGGGTCATTCTACATGTATTCTCAAGGACTTCATTTATGTACTAAATGCTTTTAGACCCTCAAGACATATTTTTCTTACTTCATTTTGTCAGTTATCATAACATATCATTAAAACAGCAGGTACGCTATTATCTAAGATGATAAATAGTGTCCATCTGAATCTCTCTGTCATTTTAAGCTCTACAAGATCTGGAGCCCCAACAGCTACTGTTGTTTGTCCAGTCTTTCGGGATCCCCGTCTCCAGCATGAGCAAACTGCTGCAGTATCTGGACCAGGCCGTGTCACATGATCCTCAAACACTGGAGCAGAACATCATGGACAAGAGTGAGGCTCTTTCAGTTGTTTTGTTGCTCTTTTTTTTCATTATCGAGTGTGCCAAAAGATACTAGCATCATGTGTGTTATTGCCTGTTAGACTATATGGCTCATCTAGTGGAGGTTCAGCATGAGAGAGGAGCCACAGGAGGACACACGTTCCACACTTTGCTCAGCGCTTCACTTCCTCAACGTAGAGGTCAGGATTTAATGCTTTACGCTATGGGTTGAGTCAGCAATGATTAATGGGGCTGTTTTACTGCACGGCGTGATTAAATTCTCTACTAATGAATCCTCTGCTGGTCTTGTGTGTTACAGACAGCTCAGAGGGGAACAGGGCTAAAGTTACTGTTGAAACACCCCATGGCTCTGTGAAGATGAGAGCAGTGAGTCAGGTGCCAGTAATCGGCCCAGAGGATGATCTTGCTGGAGTCCTACTTCAGGTACGACATTTTATTATTGGCCTTATTCTGTTAGGTAGGTGCAGGGCGCAGTCATTGTTACCTTATTGGATTGAGACTTCAAGTTTAATCCACTTCTATATATTTTTACCTCTAAAAATAGCTTGTTCTGCTGCTTGGTGTTGCAAACTGGTATTTTCTTATTATATTATTTTTATTTTTTGTGTTGTCATTAATACGATTGTTTGTAAAGCTAACAGTTTGACTGTTTACTGCCATTAATAAGTCATGTGAGTCAATTCCCAAATGAATTGGAAGTTCTAAAACATTCGCAGAAAAAAGCTTACGTCCGCATCACAGAATAAGGTCAATAATGGCATGAAGCTCCAGCTAAAATATACTCCTGCCATGTTATCTGGTACAGCAGATATTGCATATAATTCTGGTCTGACATGGATTGCATCCTTTATTACATTCACGCTTTCATTCCATTTCCAGTTGCTCTCAGAAATAAGTGAGGTTAATTCCAGTACGGCTGCAAGATATTGGAAAAATCTAACATTGGGATGTTTTGTTATTCTGCGATGTATATCTGTTTAGAAAGAGTTGATCATTTCAGATTGATTGGCATGATTATGCAGAGAAGTGCATGGATAAATACAGTAAAGAATTTTATTGGGGTTTTTTTTAGTCTAACAGTATTCAGGTACAGTAATTGAATAATAAAAATAATTTAATAAAATTAATCGTTATTAAAGTTACAAACTCTACAATTTCTTTTGCCTGAATTCTTTAAAACAGGGGTGCCCAAACTTTTTCTTATGAAGGGCTTGATTGAGGGCTCTGGGACGAAGCTAAATATACCAAACTGTATTTCATTAAAATTGCCATGGTAACATCCTAATTTAAAAATATTTAAAATACATAGAAAAAAATACTTGAATCGTATTAATTATTATATATATATATATGTTACATTTCATAATGTACTTCTTACAATAAAACCATAAACAATCTTATTTTTAACACAATGTGTCCTAAAAGTGTTTTTAGCAACATGCCACACATATATTTCTGTCAACATCTTAAAAAAATGCGTTTTAGAAAAAAATTGTAAAAATGTAAAAATAATTTTACATTAATCACATTTAATTGACAAATTTAATTTCAGTTTTGCTTTTTTTGTTGCTCAGTAATTAATTAAACAAACAAACAAACAAACAAAAGGTTATGTTCAATTAGAAATAATGGTTTCGCACCAACTTTTCCCATAATTTCTCCATCTCTTCTCTGATTGGTTGGCAGGCAAACAAAGATTACCATGTAAATGTTGCATATCATTGCATAATATAGCAAATTCTGCGATGTGACTATTGCGAATGATCAATTTAAAAATATATAGTGTGCAGCTCTAATATCCAGCTAGCGTGGAACATAACGGTGACTGTGGTGACATGGTTTAATGCTTTGCAATTAATCAAAATACCATTACTGAATTGTGCTTAAACTGTCGAATGTACCAGAAGTACTGAGTAATGGTCACCCAATTTGGTTGTTTACTCACTTTCATGTTGTTCCAAACCCATAAGATTTTGAGTCATCCTAAAGCCACAAATTTCTGAAATTCCATGAAAACCCATTTCACCAAAAATGGAATGCCTCTTTTGTCTTTTTAAAAGCAATGCATATGAGTTAGCAAATTGTCAATTCACCATTATTTAAAAAAGCAAGACATTTTTAATCATTAAAGTATAAAGAAATTAATTATAATATTTTATTAATTATAGTTAAATTATGTATTGTAATATTGTACACTGCAGAACAATAGTGGGGACAAATATGTTACACTGAATGAAAATGGAACATTCCCCATATATTAGCTGAAAAGTCATCAATAAATAAATTGATTTAATTTTGTGAATGTGCATGTGCAATTATATAAATTTTATGACTTGAATTTTCCCACTTATGCCTAGCTGTAAATATGATATTATATATAAGCTGTAAGTACAAATTTATACTCTTATACGTTTATAAAACTAGAAAAGTCATGAGCTCTTTGGAAATCTATTGTGGATCTTGGAGTAAATAAATGTTTAGAACTCCGTGTCTGATCATATTGGTATTAATTTTTTTCTTTGAATCTTTTTTCTTCTCCATCCAGCTCTTTCCTCTGAAGGTGGACCCCCACTGGCCTCCGCCCCCCGTCCGCCCGCTGTCATTAGCTCTGCAGCAGACTCTGGCCCAGGAGGTGCTGCGGGCCCGCCAGGGTCACATCCAGCCGGGTGGAACCGCTGGGAGACTCCTTCAAGCTTTAGCAGCCCTTCTCAACTCTGGCCACGCTGGAGCCCTGGTCATGGCAATGCACCACAGCCATACCATCTCCTGCCCTCTACTGCGCCAGCTGCATCTTTACCAGGCACCAAAGCTAATCAATCCTACACACTCACTATCAGCACCAGCGACGTTTCCATCCATCAGTTTTTACGTACATCTGGGAGGATTTTCACCCGTGCTTATCATCAGCATTTTATTAGATGTTTTTCAGCATTCATGCCTAAACAGCTGATTTGATTTAGGGCTGCATAATATATAGTTTCAGCATCGATATCGCAATGTGCACATCCGCAATAGGCACATCACAGGATCTGCAATGTTAAGTTATGATTATAGTTGATCAGGAGAAAGAGTTTAACCAAAATGGAGTGAGTTTTTTCATTTGAACATGTTTTTAAGGTCTGAGAGAGTTTAAAGCGTTCAGGCACAAGAAATTTGACTGTTTGTTAAATTTTATTGAACTATTTATATCAGTAAAGATTTTTGCTGTGTCATTTTACATTATTCACATTATGTACCTGAATACAAGTTGACTGCTCTGAAAACAAAACACAGTTTATTTCACTTTTATCTCTTTTAGCTCTTTTGTATTTGCTTCTCATTTTTATTACATTTGGTGCATGATTAACTTCCCTACAGAATCATGTCAATCATTCTAAATTAATGCATTCTTTACAAATAGCCGTTTTCAAGTCATCCATTGAAATGGTATACATATATTGCAATATTTATTTATTTATGTCCGATATTTCCTAAATCATGCAGCCCTAATTTGATTCCATAATACATAATTGGATAAGCAGGTTTCATCTCACACCATCTCAAATGTAGTTTTAACATTTCAAACGTCTGAACGAGTTCATCCTCGAAATGATTTGACATAATTATCTCCTAGAACTTAATTGTTTTCACAAGCATCAAGCACCAACTATAAAACACAAGATAACACTGCAGAGTTTGTTACTGAGTGCCGTTTGCTACTCTGGGGTGCGTTTCCCAAACAACGACGTAACTCGCGGCTGAACTGTCATAGTACGATGCATCGTTTGGGAAAAGAACAACATAGTGACGAGTGTTTCCCAAAACCCGTAGTTTCTCTGTCACAGCTCAATCGTTTGAACCACGTTAGTTACAACGTCAAACGCCCATAATGATGCTCTAAACTGGGTGGAGGACAACTTCTTTAGAGAAGAACCCCATCATTTCTTTGTGCAAATTATATTGTTTTACATGTACACAAAAAAAATCAATATTAGTTTTGCTAAAAACATGCACTCTTTTCCATATTAATTGAAATATATGTAAATGGCACATATAGGGCCAATGTTTCCTTTACAAATACTATTGAGAACATTACATATTCTATTTTAAAACATAAAATCACTTACAGAAAGCTAACACGTATTCTAATATCATAAATAAATCATATAAATAAATAATGAGGCTATTTATTAAAAAATGAAATTTAATATTTATTATTTATAAGGAAATAAAAAAAATCATACTTTAACAATAATATTGATGATGATGATGATGATGATGATTATTATTATTATTATCATTATTATTATTATTATTATTATTATTATTATTATTATTATTAAGTAGGATATTGCTTTTTTTTTTTTTTTTTTTACTTTTACAATTTGACACAAGCAAACCACTGCAGAAATGTTCTAACCAACAGGCCCATGTCATATAGAGTACAGATGCTTAATAAATAACCTACTTTAAACTAAATGCATTAACGTATGCTATGTTTTTTTGTTTTCACAAGCTTTGGAGACGTAATGAAAATTGCTTTTATATAATAGGTCACCTTTAGCTTTCATCATGAGCCATGACTGTGTTCAAAATGATATCAATGTTTTCAAAGTGCACTGCGAAGGGAGCGCAATTGTAAACATGAAGATCGCTAAAACTGATCTGTAAATATACTTTGAAAGCAAATTACATCTAAGAGAGATGACTTTAATGCTTTTTTTTATAATAATTCCAAGTTTAAATGTTAGAATGTTCTAAATGAATAGGACATATGGGGGATAAGTGGGAACAGAACACAGCCAGGAACTATGTTTCTAACTACAGCTCCAGAGGTATAGTTGCAAGCATACAAGTTTGCAATGCAGTTTGCGAATGTTCGTTGGAACGACGGATTTGAGAAATGCCAAATCAACAAATTATGTTTGTAACGACACAACTTGCGACCTTAGTGAGCTCATGATGGTTTTCAGAAACGCACCCCTGAGCTACAACTAACTTACTATGAAGAATAGAGATTCTCAATTTGCAGAACTGATTAATTTATATGTCATACATCATGCCAGTTTCTTAAGAAGCGTTGATTTTTGTTCTCTTAAACACATGCGATGGAAACACTTTTATTCGCAAATGTTTTATGCATATTTAAATTTTGAACATAAAGTAAATAAATATCTTTGGATTAAAATGTGGAATCTACCGGTGCTTACTTTTTACTCTTCTTCTGTTTTTCTCTTCCAGAGGTCGGTTTCTCAGGACGTTGGCTTCTCGTCACTGTTTTTTAATGCCGTAGTGCAGATGTTAACGTGGTTGGAGAACTCAGCGGTAGACACGGGCCCTCTCCACAGCCTCCTGAAGTCTCTGGCAGCGCAGTACTCTCACAAACATCGCATCACAGATGGTGAGCAGCTCCTGATCCTGAGTCTTAGCCATGCAGATCACTTTTACTAGCGTATAATCCAAATGACAACAGAGAAATAGGAAAAACATGTCAAATAAATGCAGTCAACACAATAAATGCTCTGCTGGTGTGTTGATTGTGTCTTGTGTCATCAGTTCGTACAGGATTTTTGCATTTGGCTGAAGCGCTAGCTTACAGACGGGACTCTGAAGTGGCAGTGAGGGGCATTATTGCTTCTCTGAGAGCTGGAGAAAAGTGCAACGCTGAACCTGAACTCATCAGAAAAGGTATTTTAGTGATACAGAATTCCTAAGCTCTCGTGTAAATGTCCACATCATTAGGAATTAAACTTGACTTGATTGTTAAAGTGGTGCTAATAAAACAAAAGGGCCTTTTGCCCGGGTTGTTAAAGGTGGTATCTATAATGGTATTATTGCATCAGACATGTGCACAAGTCTTTTTATCTAAAGTCCAAGTCAAGTCTGAAGTCATACCATTAAAAAATATATTATCACACTCAACAAGTTTCTTTTTCATCAGAAAATAGAGTTTTGACTACTGACAGCAGCGGTCAAACTCAAATTGCCAGAGGGCAGTTGCCGTATCTAACAACTCAAAGGAGGGCCATTTTAACATTCACCTGAATATTAGCAAAATTTTCATATTTGTTACACCACCAGCATAACGTGTGAGCCATAAAGAAGTGTTTGTACAACAAAATACATGCTGTATAAAAGTGATAATAATCAAATGACCCTGAATGTTTACAAAAATAGAGCTTTAGTAAAAAAATAGAGCACTTACGGACATAAATTTCAACATTTAAATCAGCCACAGAAATAATCTGCATGTGTGTTAAGCCTCATTCACACTACAAGCAACTCGCAGAGGTAAAGCGACAAGCAACCGTTCATTTTAACGGAGAGTGAGCGACTTCCGTCTACACAAGCGACTGTTAGCAGCCAGTTGGGCATGTCGAGCAATGAGACAAAGTTGAGAACCCTTCAACTTTATGCAAATGAAGAGAGACTTTCTTGAGTGACAGCCAATAGGAACACCAGTAGAGCTTTTCTTGGCTCGCTAAGAGGCCGGTTGTATTCTTCGTACTGTAGACCTACACAGAACTGCATTTGCAGCAGGTCGCCACCCAGAGCGACAGGCAGCTACAAAGTTGCTGCTAGTGTGAATGAGGCATTACTCTAGACTGAGACACTGAGAGAAACCGAAAGTAAAACCGAATATATAGTGCTGTACCCTCCATGTCCAGTAGGTGGGGGGGTCAAAACCACAAGTAAATGGCCCACAGGCTGGCAGTTTGAGGCCCATGACTTAAGGCTGATTTATACTTCTGCATCAAGCGCATGCGTATGCTCCGCCGCAGCCTTTGCGTGGACGCATAGCTCTCGCCGAGGCTGATGCGCACCTCTCAAAAAATTTAACTACACGTCGCAACGACACATATTGCAGGTGATTGGTAGGCTTGATAGCGCTGACGAGTGTGGGTGGGACGGAGAGCCGTGCGAGCCTGATGAAGTGAGTGTTTACAAGTGTGAAGTCCCTTGAAGGAGCTCCGATGGAGACTGTTGTTTTGTGTTTACCTTATGATTAAAGTTGTTGCAGGTCCGCTGGTTCCCGCCTCTGAATGAGCGAGTTTGAGCCACTTGTACATTTAAGGTAGCGTTCAGAAAAAACAAAACACCCACGAAGAAACACAACACAGAGGAACATAAACATCTCACTGCCAGCTAGCGTTTTCGGAAGTGTTATTGCAGAGCAACACAAACAGCACGCAGAAGTATAAATGCACAGCAACGCGCAAGGCATGCGCCGTGGGTTATGCCGATCACTTGACGCAGAAGTCTAAACCAGGCTTTACAGGGCCAGAAAAAAGTCAATAAAACAAGCATGGATGAATCATTCACAATAATGACTGTAACATGCTTGTTTTGGTCAGTTTTCATTTCATGTGGATTTTAAGCATTCGCTTAACTTTTATTTTGCTCATTACAAAAAGAGCATGAACTGTAATGCAGCCATTTAAAGCTGTTTGTACTAGGCATTGAGATGCAGTCAGATTGTAGTTTAAACTCTTGTGGTTGAATGCATTCAAGAAACCATAATGAACTAACTACTCTTCACCTACTGAGCTACCATGTAATCATTCTGGTTTCTGAGAAGGTGCACTAAGACAAGTTGTTCGTTCTATGCTGCATTGTGCCAAAACACAGGGAATTAAAAATTGTTGTTATAAAAATATTACACAATAAAAATACATTTTTATTTAAATCTTGAAAATCTAATTATCTTAATAAATATGAATTAGAATATGTAATAATAAATAAAATATATATTTCTATAAATGCTCCGGAAATAGATGTGAGGCATATGGTGCTTATGCTTTCTTCAATGTTTGAATTTGAATTAGAATTTATTAGAATAATACATTTAATGTTTGTAATAATACATTTAAAGAATAATACTTTTAATGCAGTCTCGCAAGATCCTGTGGGAAATCCTGCATTAACACAGTGAAAGAGTTCTGACTATTAACACACCACTGAATTTGAATAATGCATTAGTATATGTCGAAATTAAAATTCATTAACAAATATAAGTTCATGATAGTAAATACATTAACCTTATTGTAAAAAAAAAGTAAAAGGAAACAGTTTTATGTAAACAATATTATATAACCATTTGAATATTTTGTGTGGCCTACATTACACAGCACTTATTTGTATATGATGTTTATTATAGCTCCTCTAGGAACCACATGGTGTTTTCTTACAACAATGTATGCTATGGAAATTATGTGTTGTGGCCAATGTAAGGATCAGCTTGTGAGTGAGTGAGTGGAGTTGTGTGTGTGTTGGTGTCGGAGTGTTTGCCAACATTAGTCAGTCTCTCCGGAGGGCAGCGTTTTGACTCATGCACCATCACTCCTACCGCCATCCTTAATGTGTTTCTCTTTATGATTTGAACATTCCGCTCTGAAACCTCACCAAAACAAAAACAGCCACACACTGGGCCGGCCACACATCCACTCCAGGGCTTGTTTACGCCCAGCGACAGCTCGAACAGCCTTTTCAAACATACATCCTCTTGAAAGTTAATGTGGCGAGGCAGGAGGCCTAAAGAGACCGGCTTACTCAGAAGCGAAGCGTGTGGTAGTTCTCATTTTTGCAGTGTGGGATTGGCTACAAGTTTGTTTTACTTTTTTTCTGACCTGTGTGTTTCTGTTTTTGGACTTTGTTTCTAAAAGAAATGCTCTGTATTTTTTACAGATCCGAGATCAACTCTAAATGTATAATCAGAAATAAATAACAGATTGGGACAGAATCAGTAAATGTAAAGGTGTACCAAGCAAATTTTGACAAACTTTGTTAATATTTGAAAGCTCCAAAACAAATGCGCACATATTTCAACAAGACCTAGCCCCTTTTTGATATCTTCACTATTGTTAATAGACATGCCTCTTACTGCTGATTGGCTAAAAGAGTATTTGGTTAGTCAGTCTAACACAGCAGTCAAAAGTATTTCTAAAATATTACTTTACAGTTAAATTACAGTTTAAATAACAATTTACTCAAAATAAATACTGAAATTGGAAAAAAAAACATATACTTTTAATATTTGTTGGGATCATTTATTCAAGATTTTGGATAGGTCTTTGGTGGATGCCACATCATTTGTTGTTATCAGGATGAAATTTGTTGCTATCTTCTACTGTGAGGAACATTTGTTGATACATTTGGAAAAGCTGTAAAGTTTTAAGAAAAAAAAAATCTTAAACATTTATTTTTTGGGGGGAAATGAGGCGTGCGTTGGCATGAGGCCGCAGGCTGAGTGCCTTACTGTCCCACCAGTGACGATATACAGCCATATCCCACTACTACTCATGTTATATTATTATTATTATTATTATTGTAATAATAATTGTAATTATTACTGTAATAATAATTATTTTTATAGTGTGCCACGAGTGTGATATTGTGTTTATACAACAGTTTGACGGCATAATCGTGTATATAAGAAAGAAAATCAAACATGGAGAGTCTAAAAATCCTTTTGTAAGAGGAACTACTTTCTTCCGCCATTCATTCACATCTGCAGCTGACGTCAGAACAGCATAAATCGTTGCTCATTTACACACATCACTTTAGAGCTTGTATTTGATTGATTCTCTAGCGTAATGTCTAAAGGGATATCACTATGATTAACCCCGAAAAAGCAACGCAACCATTACCAGATTACTGTTGGGTTTGCAATAATGAAAAATGCTAAACACATGCGGGCATTTCTTCTTTCTTTCTGTTTACTGAACCAGTCTGCAGAAAACAGGAGACGCATTAGAAACAAATGGCCATCTCCGGTTTTAAGACTTTAAGATGAGTCCCGTTTCACACTCAATATACTACAATTACTAGGGTGTAAATAGAGCACTACAACATACAAAAAAGAGAGAGACCGACTTAGAAAGTCACTTAACAGTTTAATAATGATTTGATCAGCTGTAGTTTAAAATTACGCTGTATTTTTTTTCTCCCCTATGGGCTTATTATGCTGTCTCTGTCGCCATTATGGAGAACGTCAACCGTTTTTGGTATGCTTCATGACAGGCTAATGTAAATCAAATATACTTTCAAATAGCCACAATCCTTATAAATAAACTGCATAGTTGCAATCTAAACAACTACATTCTCGACTAAAAAAGCCTCAAAAGTACATTATGTTGCCCAACAGCAGCAATATTTGTCAAACTGTAGAGTGTCCTCTGCTTGTTGCTGTATGTAGGCAGAGTAATACACAAGGGTGAAGGATGAAGAGGCAGTATGAGTGCTGTTACTGGCAGTTTATAGCAAGGCTATCAGCCAATCGGATTCAAGAAGCAGACATAACTGTTGTATAACTGTATAGATAAAATATTAATATAATAATAAATAATATTATTTAGCCTGATTTGTAACATGATTTCTTCATCAGCATTTGAGAAATATTTTGAAACTTCTTGTGACACTGAAAACTGGAGTAATGACTGCTAAAATTACACATCGCAGTTGTCATTTTTGCATTGTGGGATTGGCTGGGATGCAGTTTTTTTTTTTTTTTTTTTGGACCTGCGTGTGTTTCAGGAGTGCAAACAATATAAAACTCAAACCCTGTGTGTCTTAGTGTTGCAGGGCCTCATGGAGGTAAAGTCTCCATATCTGGAGGAGCTGCTGTCTCTGCTTATGAGCATCGGGACAGAGACCGGAAGCCCAGGAAACACAGCGGGCCCCGTCGCCATGGTTATCTCTCTCCTGCTTCAGGAAACAGAGGAGCGAGGGGTGAAAGTAGAGCTGGATTCCAAAATGTAAGATCATGATGAGTCATGATGAGATGTCCTTACTGTGTGCTGCTGTTACTGTTTCTAGGTGGGGAAGGAACACGCAGTAAAATTGCATTTACTGTTTTTTATGGTACTTGTTGAACAGCCAAAGTTACCATAGTAAGGAACAGTGAGATCAAATTCACATCATATGTAGTGGTCTCAACTTGTTTTTGGCTTTATAGCGCTACAGGAAAACTCTAGTATCCCTTCATGAACTGCTTGTTAGAAATGTGTTCCTTGTTAGTCGTCTTATTCAGGGAAAAATCTATTACTTATTACAGTGTTTTACTCTACAGTGACAGACCATGGTTGTCGTAACACACACCAAGTTTGGAGATATCGCCTCAGGTCCATTTTTACAAGCTCTGCGTTAGATTTGTTAGCAAGTTAAACAAAAACGGTTGATCTAATCAACTTAAATTCTATAACTTTTCATCAGCTTTTCATGGTCTGTAGATCATGTGATTGAATTTTGGGGAAAATCAGACACCCAGCCTAGGATGAGTTCGATAAAATAAGTTTTGCAAAAAATGTAAAATAGCGAAAAAAAA
Source organism: Danio aesculapii (assembly GCF_903798145.1). NCBI lineage: Eukaryota > Metazoa > Chordata > Actinopteri > Cypriniformes > Danionidae > Danio > Danio aesculapii. The sequence continues at coordinate 37,785,319 of NC_079437.1, forward strand.
TTCATGACGAAAATGACTTCGTAGGGTGCGTTTGAAGAAAGAATTTTGATTGTAACCCATTCAGTTCAAAAGTTATAAAGTTAAACATGAGTGAAACTTTGGACAAGTGGTGGTGCTAGAGAGTTTAAGTTAAACACTTCATGTTTGTCCTGGTTAATGTTGAGACTGCCCTTTATCATTGTGCCAAAATATACAACTTTCCCACATACGGTTATATGGGGTGCTATTCAAATCTGGCGGAAGAAACGTAAGAAGGAAGAATAATAATAATAACACAATAGAAAAACAATAGGGGCCTTCACACCTGCAGTGCTTGGCCCCTATTAAAATAATTGAAAGAGAGTTATTTTAAATTGTATTAATATTTGACCATGTTACTTCTTTTTTTTATTGTATTTTTGATCAGATGAATATACCCTTTGGTAACTATTGTATAATAGTTTAAGATGCATTGTTGGGAATTAACAAATTTAGTCAATGTGTTATTTATTTGCTGGAAAAAGTGTGTTTTCTGGTTTGTTGACTGCTCTGTGTGCGTGTTCACTCCCTGACAGCCCTGAGTCAAAGCAGCCTGGCTCATGTTCAGGGCTGTTGGTTGACTGGCTGGAGTTGCTTGACCCTGAGGTGACCTCTGTATGCTCGGATCTTCAGCAGAAGCTGCTTTTTGCTCAAAACAAGGTAAACCGATCTAAACTGATCCTGTTGGTATGGCTATTTATTTATTTAATTGATTTCACACTTATAGTCCAGTCCAGCAACAATAAATGATACATTGTATCCTGGTTTTTTATAGTATTTACTAGATTTATATTTTGTGACAGAACTTTCTAAAATTCTAAAAGGGTTAGTTCGGCCAAAACGTGGACATTCTGTTATTGTTTCTATACTTTTTTCCTCATAGTTGTTTCAAACCCCTGACACCCTAATTCATCTTCAGAACACAAATTAAGAGAGTTTAGATTAAAAATGAGATCTCCCTCATCCCCCATAAACATCAATGGTTCATGATTCATTCAAAGTCCAGGAAAATACAAAAAAAGTATATGTATGAATATATACATAAATGTGTGTGTGTGTGCGTGCGTGCGTGTGTGTATATATATGTATACATATGTATGTGTATGTTATGGCACCAAATGTTTAATTATTTACTCAAAAATACATGAATGCATCTTTTTTACAATCATTTTATTAGACACTCTTTTCATATACAGTATGTACTTCTCTGACATTATGAATATATCTTTTTTTCTCATTTGTACTTATGTACTTATGGGTTTCTGTATGTATTTTGTATGTATGTATACATTCAGTTATGTGTGTTTGTGTGTGCAAATATAATTAGTATTTTTAATTTGTTTCATAACCATGCTCTACACATTGAACCAAGTCAATGCTTGGTTTCTGTTTATCTTAAAGAATTTGTAATTCAGTCATTTGTTCAAGAAGTATATAAAGACGATAAGTGGAAAATTTGTTCTTAAATCAAGGAAACTCAATTACCAAACAGATGTGATGTGTCTATAAAAGATGAGTATAAAGTTTCTCATTGTCGTCTACAGGCTAAAAGCAGTGGTGTGAGTGTGGCTCCTTCATACAGGCCGTACCTGCTGGCCCTCCTCACGCATCAGTCCAACTGGAGCACTTTACATCAGTGCATCAGCTCTCTGCTCAACAAACACAAAGATCAGAGGTCAGCAGCTGCTCTCTTTAGCAAACACACTTGCTGCATTTCATTCTGACACCTGCAGTGTGTGTAACTCTTGTTTCATCTGATCTCCAGACTCGACCCGACCTCAGCTCTGGACTTCCTGTGGGCCTGTAGTCACATTCCCCGCATCTGGCAGGGGCGAGATCAGAAAACCCCTCAGGTATGATTAGAGTTCAAATTACTTAATAGATGTAAAATATAGAGTTTATTCCATATATCAGTGTTTTTGTTATCTATCTATCAATCTGTCCTTCTGTCCGTCCGTCTGTCAGTCTATCTATCTCTCTGTCCATTTATCCATCAATCCATCCGTCTGTTTGTCTGTCTGTCTGCCCATCCATCTGTCCGTCTCTCTGCCCATCTATCTGCCTGTCCGTCATCTATCTATCTATCTATCTATCTATCTATCTATCTATCTATCTATCTATCTATCTATCTATCTATCTATCTATCTATCTATCTATCTATCTATCTATCTAGTAAAATGCCTCTATCCATCTGTCTGTCTGTCTGTCTGTCTGTCTGTCTGTCTGTCTGTCTCTATCCTTCTGTCTTTCTGTCTCTATCCTTCTGTCTGTCTGTCTCTATCCTTCTGTCTGTCTGTCTGTCTCTATCCTTCTGTCTGTCTGTCTGTCTCTATCCTTCTGTCTGTCTGTCTGTCTCTATCCTGTCTGTCTGTCTCTATCCTTCTGTCTGTCTGTCTGTCTGTCTGTCTGTCTGTCTGTCTGTCTGTCTGTCTGTCTCTATCCTTCTGTCTGTCTGTCTCTATCCTTCTGTCTGTCTGTCTGTCTCTATCCTTCTGTATGTCTGTCTATCTATCTATCTATCTATCTATCTATCTATCTATCTATCTATCTATCTGTCTGTCTGTCTGTCTGTCTGTCTGTCTGTCTGTCTGTCTGTCTGTCTGTCTCTATCCTTCTGTCTTTCTGTCTCTATCCTTCTGTCTGTCTGTCTCTATCCTTCTGTCTGTCTGTCTGTCTCTATCCTTCTGTCTGTCTGTCTGTCTGTCTCTATCCTTCTGTCTGTCTGTCTCTATCCTTCTGTCTGTCTGTCTGTCTGTCTGTCTGTCTCTATCCTTCTGTCTGTCTGTCTCTATCCTTCTGTCTATCTGTCTGTCTCTATCCTTCTGTCTGTCTGTCTGTCTCTATCCTTCTGTCTGTCTGTCTGTCTCTATCCTTCTGTATGTCTGTCTATCTATCTATCTATCTATCTATCTATCTATCTATCTATCTATCTATCTATCTATCTATCTATCTGTCTGTCTGTCTGTCTGTCTGTCTGTCTCTATCCTTCTGTCTGTCTGTCTCTATCCTTCTGTCTGTCTGTCTCTATCCTTCTGTATGTCTGTCTCTATCCTTCTGTATGTCTGTCTCTATGTCTATCTATCTATTTATCTATCTGTCTGTCTCTATCTATCTATCTATCTATCTATCTATCTATCTATCTATCTATCTATCTATCCATCCGTCCGTCCGTCCGTCCGTCCGTCCGTCCGTCCGTCCGTCCGTCCGTCCGTCCGTCCGTCCGTCCGTCCGTCCGTCCGTCCGTCCGTCCGTCTCTGTCCTTCTGTCCGTCCGTCTCTATACTTCTGTATGTCCGTCTCTATCCTTCTGTATGTCCGTCTCTATCCTTCTGTATGTCCGTCTCTATCCTTCTGTATGTCTGTCTCTATGTCTATCTATCTATTTATCTATCTGTCTGTCTCTATCTATCTATCTATCTATCTGTCTGTCTATCTGTCTGTCTGTCTGTCTGTCTGTCTGTCTGTCTGTCTGTCCGTCCGTCTGTCTGTCTGTCCGTCTGTCCGTCTGTCTCTTTATCCAGCTGTCTGTCTGTTTGTCAATTGTTCTATCTATCTACAATCGTTTGATACATGTGAATCAGATATGTTAATAGTCGAGGTTTCTTTTAATCTTCATAAATGTCCTTCACTTAGTATTTCTTAATAAAAGCAATAACTAAAAAGTTATTACAGTATTCAAAAAATGTTTGCCTTAACATTTTCTATATAAAAAACATTATTTTTGCTTTTAAATTGTAATGTTACAGTAACATCAATAACTGTAAACTCCACTTTTTACCACAATCAAAAAAGTTTGCTTTAACTTTTGCTATAAAAAGTGAGATTGTTTTATTTTTAGGTTGTAATATTACAATGTTAGAATATCATTTGATTTTAACCCTTTTGTTTTGCACAAAAGGTCTAGAATAGTCTACATTTCAATTCACAATTCACTTTTATTGTTTTTGAGACTTTTTATTATAAACATTGTCTCTTTGGATAATACTGCACAGGATTAAAAAAAAAGAACAACAACAAAAAATAAAGAACCTGGTGACATTGGGAATACAGCCAGGAAAATGCCCTGAGTGAAAATTCTAACTCTTGGGTACCGACCGTGTGACTAATTTCTATATCTACCCAGTGCAAAAGCCTCAATATCTAAAATACACAACAAAAACAATGTAATGTTGATTTATAAAGCACTTTAGTCAGTATATTGCTCTTTAAGCAGCCAACTTTACATTATTAAACATGAAAAACATCTTTCCAGTGTATTTTTTTTTTTTTTTGCTTATGTAAAATGTGTATTTGTGTCTGTGTGTCTGTGTGTCTGTGTGTCTGTGTGTCTGTGTGTCTGTGTGTCTGTGTGTCTGTGTGTGTGTGTGTGTGTGTGTGTGTGTGTGTGTGTGCGTGTGTGTCTGCAGAAGCGCACAGAGCAGTTTGTTTTGAAGCTAAGCTCTGAGGAGCTCATCAGCCTGGTGGATCTCATCCTGTCTGAGTCAGAGCTGAGCTGCCGGGACTCAGGCTCCTCCAAGAGCGCTCTGGACCCTGTCTCCTGCTCTCTTCTCCAGTCCCGACTGCCTCTCCTACACAGCTGTCTGCACTCAGACCTGGACAATGTCAAGAGGGTCTCCGAATACCTCATCAGCTGCGTGAAGAAGTGGGGAGACAGGTACACCCTTTGAGTCTGCATGTGGCATTACATTTTCTCTCTTTAAATCATATCATTTTGAGCAAATCTCTTCACTCTGGATTTGTTTTCGTTCATACATTCGCTGAGCTCTCACTTTGCACCAAAATGCATCATTATTCCATCTTGAATCGATTCTGCGCTTATTTTTAACACCAGATGGCGCACTAGGCTAATTTTTAATAAGGATTGGAGGAACAAAGTATTTCCAAGCTTTAAAAACAATTGAACCAATTGCTTTGCAAAATGATTCACTGTTTTGAAGCATTTGAAACCTTATAAATGCAACAAAAACTCGGGCTAAACATCCATTAGAATCGACTTTTTCAAATGTTGCAAACTTTCTATGGAAACTATAACCTATAAATGCACTTAGCTCATCATTTTTGTAAGGAATTGGATGCAATTAGAGTATAGCTGTTTATAAAGCATACAGCTCCATCTGCGCTATAAAACTAAGATCAGAGTCTATTCAAGAGAGAATAGCGAAGCAGTTTGAAAATCTCTCCATCAATGTACAATCTATTTTTTTGCACAGTCTATTAATAACCACAATCTAGTAATTTCACATATGCATTAGATGCACTATATAATGGTGCAGAATGGGTAATGCAGATCCATTCTGTATTGCTTTTTGATTCTACTTGCTTCCTCTTTTCATCTTGAACTGCTTAATGTACAGACATTTTCTCCATCCAAATACACTACTATATAGTAAGGTGGAAAATAGTATGTGAGATGAATAACAGCTTTAAATGAATATTATTTTTTAAATAATCAGAAAGCACACGATTAACCTACTGCTTCTGCTTAGTATGGATACTCAGATTGATTTGCTGGAGATTGTTGCTAGCTCTTAGTTACAAAGCTGGTCACTAAAATTGTCTTGTCAAAAAATGACCACAAATTTTACTTTTGTTGTAAAGCAGGTTGGAAATTAAGGGAGTGAAGATGTAGCTTTAACTAAAATGCCCCAAAAAATCAAGATAAAAGGAAAAAAGTGCCCCTGCACAGTTACTAAACTGTCATGACTGTCACGATTCAAGTTTAACGTGAAAAGTGTCAATTTGCTAAACTATATTTTGATCTCCAAAGGTTGCTTCTAATGAACTGTTTTTATCGTTATAACCAATCACACGTTTCTGTTGATCACAGTAGTCGATTAGATGTGGATAGATTAGTCACCAGTGAAGTGTCTGACTTAGGGCTGGGCAATATGACAAAAATCTCATAACACGATATAAATCATCATAACCTGATAACGTTATACATCACAATATAGTAATGTTTCTGTAAATTCAATCGATTGATAGTTTATATATACACTACCTGACAAAAGTCTTGTCGCTGATCCCAGTTGTAAGAGCAACAAATGATAACTTGACTTCTAGTTGATCATTTGGAAAAGTGTCAGATCTGTTGAACTGCATCCCAATCATCACAAATACTGCAGAAGACCTACTTGAACCCAAGATTCTTACTGAAATCAGTCAAGTTTGGTGAAAGAAATATCATGGTTTGGGATTACATTCAGTACAGGGGATTGTGTGAGAAATTTGCAGAGTGGATGAAAACATCGACAGCCTGAGGTATCAAGACATTTGTGCTGCCCATTACATTACAAACCACAGGAGAGAAAGGTCAAGGTGCTCCAGGATTGGCTAGCTCAGTCACCAGATATGAACGTTATTGAGCATGTCTGGGGTAATATGAAAGAGGAGGCATTGAAGATGAATCCAAAGAATCCTGATGAACTCTGGGAGTCCCGCAAGAACACTTTTTTTTGCCATTCCAGATGACTTTATTAAGTTATTTGAGTCATTGCAGAGATGTATGGATGCAGTCCTCCAAGCTCATGGGAGTCGTACACAATATTAGATTCTTTTTCCACTGCATCATGACTTTATATTCTTTACTGTGCATTATTTCTGTTATGTGACAAGACTTTTGTCTAATCAAAGTTAGACCTTACTGTCCTAAATAAATTATTAAAAATCAAGGAATATTCATATATTACTTTGGTAAAATAAGGATAATCTAGAGGCCTTTGCCTTTAATGTAAGCCTCTTCTGATATCAAATGATCAACTATAAAGTCAAGTTATTATTAATTGTTCCTAAAACTTGGATAAGCGACAAGACGTTTGTCAGGTAGTGTACTGACAACATTTATAGGGCTTTAAAAATTATACACTCAGAACTGTACTCATTCATATATGATGATTTTTCTTACGTTATTTAGAACTTCAGGGCAAATGTTTGATTAAAAAAAAAAAGAATGTTAAGATATAAATAAATCCAAAACACTTTTCAAAAACTAATGATTACAGGTCCAACTTAAAAGTAAAAAATATCACCAAGTAAAATACAAAAATGTAACCATTGTACTTTAAAGATTTCCACCTTCTCACAATGCTGTTTTGTCTGCGTCCCCATAAAGGTGTGTAATATTGTAACATAATTACATTATAAAAATATATTATTGTAATGTCTTCTCGATGTTAATCTAGGGACTGAAATACAGTTGAAATCAGAATTATTAGCACCCCCCCCTGAATTATTACCCCCCCCTGTTTTTGTTATTTATAATTTTTGTTTAATGGAGAAAAGATTTTTTCAACACATTTCTAAATATAATAGATTTAATAACTCATTTCTAATAACTGATTTATTTTATCTTTGCCATGATGCTGTAAATATCAGATAGATATATATAGATATATGGACAGATACAGTATTTAGGATAGATATTTTTCAAGACGCTTCTATACAGCTTAAAGTGACATTTAAAAGCTTAACTAGGTTAATTAGGTTAACTAGGCAGGTTAGGGTAATTAGGCAAGTTATTGTGTAATGATGGTTTGTTCTGTAGACTATTGAAAAATATATAGCTTAAAGGGGCTAATATTTTTACCTTAAAATGTTTTTTAAAATTTAAAAACTGCTTTTTTTCTAGCTTTAAATAAAACTTTCTCCAGTAGAAAAAATATTATCACACATACTGTGAACATTTCCTTGCTCTGTTAAACATGATTTGGGAAATATTTAAAAAGGGGGCTAATACTTCTGACTTAAACTGTATGTAACATTTATATTGTGACAATTCTGTGTAATGCAGGAGGAAGAGAAAACCCTGCGTCAACCAAAATGCTGCCAAAAAAGATAAATGTATTATACAAAATCAAAGATAAACAGAAAATAATAAAGAAGAAGAATAAAGAGAACAATAAATAGCAGCAAAAGGTAAATTATATACAATATATATGAACAAAAATAATCCAAAAACAATAAACCCCGCAGGGGAAGAGGAAAAAAAGTGATGCTGAAAGAAAAGAAAATAACAAAAACTAAAATCAAACTAACTCAGTTTAACCCTTTTACCCAATTGAACACAAATGAAAGCAAGTCTTCAGCGTTTGCACACCCTAACTTACCTACTCTAACCAAACAGAACAATACAAAGACAATGTGTTTTGTGATACCACAAAATAATTGGACCATGTTATAAAACAATATATTTTTGTCCATATGATATATATAGTCACAATGCACAGCCCTAGTGCTGATTGAGTTCTGTGCTTAACTTTGATTATGATTCTAATTAAGTAAATAGGTTTAAATAAACGTATTTATTCAAGATGTCATCTACAAAGTCAGGAGGATTGTTAAAGGACTATTAAAGAGTTTAATTTTCATTAAAATCGAGCAACTAAATATATTTTCATTACAAAAAACAACATTAATGGCATCAAAACAGTGTCAGACCGAGGTCAGCCTTTGAACCATATTACCATACATTCGGCCATAACAAAGCCAGCGCACTGAACTTCCTCCTTAAAGACACTGATAAACGCGTGCGATATCACCAGCGTCGTTTTGCTTGCAGCAGAAATGCTCCACATCAGGCACAATAGCAGGAGGAGCTGTAATTAGCTCTTGTGGTGTGAAATGAGAGGCAGCTGAAGCTGTGATCTAGCAGAAAGAGCTCAGTGTAGTATAATGAATGCGTGAGGATTAAGGCTCCGGCTCTTCCTCTGGCTTCTGTTGTGAGTCGCAGCTCAGACCGAGGCTGTCAGAGAGATCAGAACGGGCCTCTTTGTGCCTTCCTTTCATGAATCTGCCTTGGGTTAATATACCCCCTTAATGAGGGGGAGAAAACTTTGGACAAGGTCAGACCCAAAAAAAATTGCTACAGAAATACGATGTTTTTAAGTCAAGCTAAGCTGTCTTTTGGTTGAGAACGGGCCCGGGTAATGCTGGCGTGTAAAGCGCGTGTTTGGTGGGATAAACATTCGTGTGCTTGTTTGGCATTCTCTTCGTATCTGTTGCTTTTGAGCACAACAGCGGATTAGCAGGCATAAACCACAATTAAGCAACAAAGTTGTCGGTGTAAAAAGCTTTCGCTTGATTGGGTGAGCTGTAATGACTGTGCTCTTCTTCTTGTAATGCAGTCTGTTTTGATACTGGCCGGTTTTTCAAGTTAAACCGTGGTAATCTGTCACTTTTTAATTGTCATAGTGTACAGTTTTTGCGTAAATGACTAAATACTTTGTGAAAAAAGTTACGTTTTTTTAAATCTAAATAATTATTATTTGTGATTATAATGATTAGAATTTTAATAGCTTATGCTTTGTTTCCCAAAATTTGAAATAATAATACTAATAATAACTTATTATAATGTATTGGTACTGTTGTATACAGTTACTTTATATACGTTATGAACAGCATGTTACATATTTAAGACATTTAACGTAACAGTATTTTACCATAAATATATTACTGTACTGTATTCTCTATAAGTATTATACTATACAGTATTTTTATTATAATTATTGTACATTATATTTTAGATAATTATATTTGCATAATTATAATCATTAAAATTATTTAGGTTATTTTTTGTAGTTGCCCCAAATATTTATTTATATATATATATATATATATATATATATATATATATATATATATATATATATATTGCACACTGAGTGTCTTAGTGTGCCACCCGTGACGATATACTGCACAGCCATATCGCACTGCTAAGAGTATGACATTGCATTTATACAATAGTTCGATGGCATAATCGTGTATATAGAAGAAAATCAAACACGGAGAGTCTAAAAATCCTTTTGTATGAGGAACTACTTTCTTGGACCATTCATTCACATCTGCAGCTGATGTCAGAACAGCAGAAACCGTTGCTACTTCACAAACTTCACTTTAGAGCTAGTATTTGAATGATTATCTAGCGTAATATCTAAAGTTATGACAAAACGGGTGATTTTGCTGACATTTTTAGATTATACTGACATTTTTATATTTTTAGATTATATAACGGCATAAAATGCCATCAGTCTACAGCGATTTCCCAGTATTTCTCTGTTGCAATCGGGAGATCACAATAAATAAACCTGAAAAAGGCAAAGCAACGCAATCATTACCAGATTACTGTTGTATTTGCGATAAGGAAAAATGCTAAACACATGCAGGCATTTCTTCTTTCTTTCTTTTTACTGAACTAGTCTGCAGTAACGAAAACAGAAGGCTCATTAGAAACAGATGGCAAACCAAAAAGTAGCTCAGGCTTATACAAAGAGTGTCCAACACAAAATACATACATTCCTGATATGAGTCCCATCTCACACTCCATACACTACAATTACTATGGTATAAATACAGCACTACAACATACAAAAGAGAGAGATCGACTTAGAATATCACTTACCTTTTCTAATAATGATTTGATCAGCTGTAGCTAAAAATTATGCTGAGTTTTTATGCTGAGCAGTCTCTGTCATCATCTTGTGGATGGACAACGTCAACCGTTTTTGCTCTGGTTAGGGTTAGGGTTAGGGTGTGACAGGCTGATGGATGCAGACACGCTGTATCTCGGAAATTATAAATATATAAAATAGGCACTCTCCTTACAAATAAACTGCATAGTTGCAACCTAAACGACTACATTCTCACCTAAAAAAGCCTCAAAAGTACATTATGTTGTCCAACAGCTGCAATATTTGCCAAACTATAGTCCTCTGCTTGCCATAAATAGTTTATTTATTTTATTTTATTATTTATTATTATTAATTGATGCTTCAAAGCTAATTTGATACACAACTAGACCAACTAATGTTACCTAGTGAAACCAAGACTGGGATGATTGAAAAAAACTGCAATGAAATGTTAACCAGTCACTGCGTTGTACATGTTCATCATATTTTTAACCTAAACTCCTGATGCTGAATTAATATTAAACTATGTAAAGAATCATACATCAGATGTGCTCTTCTAAGCTTTTTATTGGCAATTTAAGTACTTTATTTATTGTTTGTGTGCTGTTTACAGTATAATGAGTAAGAAGTGTCAGACGCTGCTGCTTCAGATCTATCTGCACTTCCCGGAGGTCATCCAACACATCCGCCTACCAGAGGCCACGCTGAGTGGCGAGGGGGCAGCAGACGGCAGCACATGCAAGGTACCGGCTGCAGAATCTGGCACCTCCTGTTAATAGCACCGCACGGATTATTAATACTCTGCTTGTTTTCTCTCTCTCTATCGCTCTATGTGTGTGTGTGTGTGTGCGCGTGTGTGTGTGTATCCACACATTTAGTTGGATGTCCTCGTGCATCGGCTCATCACTCTGCTGGCTGACACCGGAGACTCCAAATCAGCTGAAAACCGTGTGTCTGATGCCAATCTGGCCTGCAGGAAACTGGCCGTGTCTCACCCGGTGCTCCTGCTCAGGTTTGCACAACACACATCACAGTTTTCTGTTCAGTCCAACAAACTGTTGAATGTGTAGTTACGGGTTGTACTCAAATATGTGGGATTTATAATGTATGAATAAACAGTAATGGCTCTGTAATGGCTCTAATCTATAGGTCATGTTGGATAGTTGCAGCAAGTGGTTTTATTACTGTAATTTACATTTCAGCTGAAAAAGGCAAGTAGGGGATTAATTTTCATTTTTAGGTTATTTATTTGCTGCAACTTATAATATACTTGCCTTAAATACCGGGCATAGATTCAACAGTACTACTTAAATCAATTCAGAGAAGCAGAGGAATATGTATTTTGCTAAATAATTATGTTGTTATGTAACTGTTAGACATGATCATTGATCAACATATTTGCACAGGCTTACGAAAAAATACTGAGACATTCAGAGAAGCAGAGTAATTATAAATGTAATTTTGCTGATTATAATAATTTTTACCTAAAGAAGGTTTTATTTTTCCAAAAACTGCACGTTCAAAAAACAAGTCAATGCTTTAGAAGTTTATGCCAATATATTTATGCAATATGGTGTCATTACTTTGAAATGTTTTGTGTTTTGTTACAAATATTGTTTCTGTTTTAAGTATTCATTTTTAGGCCCTGTTTGACTCAAGTGTGAAGATTTTTGGTAGGAGTTTTGGTGTTCAGTAAAGTAATTTAATTACTTATTGAGGAACTAAGTTGCTTTTCAGACTAAGTAATTAGAAAAGTATATTAAATACAAATGCAATTATGTAATTAATAATTCATTACTTTTTTGAAGTAACACTGGTCTAAAGTACAGTTCTGATTTAATAAGAAAGTGTTAGTTAACGTGACCTTACAAAAAAGATTAAAAAAAACTCTAAAATTAACATAAAATTCTTTTTTTCCCCCAAAAAAATGTAAATCTTAAATTTTGTGTTGCTTATTATAACCAAATGCAGTTCGTTGTGGCATTCAGGGGGAAAAAAACAGATTTGGTCATTGAATATTTTGTTTACTTGCCTGTGAAGTGACATCAGAGCTGTGATCATACAGATGTGTTGGTAAATTAAAATATCAAATATTAAGATATCTATTTTTTTTATTTCAAACTTTATACTTGCGTAATCAGACATTCTAGTAATGAGTGAAACAAATTTTTCATTTCTGATCTGAAGAATTTAAAATACATTTTGAAAACTTCAAATTATGATATGTGTATTTGTAAATATGTGATTTGCCATACTTGTAATGTCCTGGAAATTTTGGAAAATGCACCTTGGAAAGTGCTTGAAAAATGACTAAATTTCCCTTGGGGGGGGGGGGGGGGGTAAGAACCCTGAACTACCATACTTCAGTATGACTGAATGTGGTGTTACCCATTTGTCAAACTTGCCAGGTGACCAACACATACCATAATAAAAAGATAAGCTAAACGAAGAGGCTAAAAGGAAAATTGAAATGACCAAGTAAATCTAAGAAACACAAAAAAGAACACAGAGGGGAAATTTGTTGTATTCGTAATTCAATTTATGAATACAATTATTTCCTTCTCTTTTTTTTAAATTACATTTCAAAATTCCACTTTTTAATTTTTGAATTCATGAATGCATTTTTTTAATTTGTTGTACTTTTAGTGTTTTTTTTTTTTGTAAATCCCTTTTTTAATTTAAACCATTTATTGGTGGATTAATACTAATTTATAAATTATTTTAATAGTAAAACATGTATTGATCGTTCAAATATCAAATTCAAAATAAGTTTGCAAGTGTATTTATTTATAAATTATTAAATTAATTAGTAATGTCATCGTTAGTCTGGCAATTGCTTATTAATTAATAAATTCTTTTCTTTATTGTTATTTTTTGAAGCTTATGGTTCTACATGTGCCTCAGAGGGACTAGTTTAGACCCTGTGTCAAAGAGCTGATACTGCAAAGTTTAATATGATGAATGTTAAACAATGGGCGGCTCGGGGGCGCAGTGGGTAGCGCTGTTGCCTCACAGCAAGAAGGTCGCTGGTTCGAGCCTCGACTGGGTCAGTTGGCATTTCTGTGTGGAGTTTGCATGTTCTCCCCATGTTGGCGTGGGTTTCCTCCGTGTGCTTCGGTTTCCCCCACAGTCCAAAGACATGCGCTATAGATGAATTGGGTATGCTAAATTGTGTGTATGTTTGTGAATGAGAGTGTATGGGTATTTCCCAGTGATGGGTTGCAGCTGGAAGGGCACTTGCTGTGTAAAACATATGCTGGATAAGTTGGCGGTTCATTCCACTGTGGCGACCCCTGATTAATAAAGGGACTAAGCCGAAAAGAAAATGAATGAAAGAATGTTAAACAATTTGACTAAGACCCACTCCAAAACAAAACTAATAACCCTAAAACTATAATAGTTTCGCTTTAATTACCAAAATAATAGTGTATGTAAAAGATAACTGTGTGTTTTCCAGACATCTGCCCATGATCGCCGCTCTCCTGCACGGTCGCATTCATCTTAACCTTCAGGAGATCAGGCAGCAGAATCACCTGGGCTTCTTCACCGATGTTCTGGCTGTGCTGGAGCTCCTGCAGCCGCTGGTTTTCAACTCTGACCACCAGAGGGCGCTGCAGGACTGTCTACTCTCCTTCATCAAAGTACTGCAGGTAAGTAAATGCACAGACCTCCACCAGTCTTGTACAGAGATCACGTTTAATGAATGAACGGTTAAACACATGGTGACGTTAATGTTCTCTGATAATGATCGTGTTTTTAGTGCTATTGCAAAGCTTTCAGGTTGCGTATCTGCTTGTTTAAGAAAATAAATAATACAATTAAAAATATTAAAATAAATAAAAATAAAAATTTTCAAAAGGAGTGTATTCATTTAGACATATTAAATGACTAAAGTTAGTACAACTTGGTAAAGAACTGTTGTAAGTCTTATTATGTGCTCTTCTTGCAGAACTTCAAGAGGTCATCCCGTCTCCCGATAATAAATAAGTTTGTGCAGTTCATTCAAAAATACATTACCCATGATGCCGCATCAGCTGTCCCTTTCCTTCAGAAACACTCAGATGTGCTTCAGTAAGAGAGCTTTTACCTTGTGTCTGCATTGTCTCACCCTCACAGTGCTACATTTACTGTCTGTTTGTGATGTCTCCTGGTGTAAAGCCTGTGTTTACTTCCTCTCTGTCAGGGGTCTGTCCACGGAGAATCCAGACCTGGTGCAGCTGAAGTCTCTGCTGGCCGGCTTGACTCTGCCAGTGAAGTGTGGCTCCTCCGAGAGCTCGGCTGAGGATGGAGACGGTAGGAGCTCAAACCACAGGAGACTGAAGAACATCAGCAGAGACTCACGCTGTTCTCTCGCTCTCTGTGTTTCAGCGGAGGAGTCTTCCTCAGGATCTCTGCCGCTGGTCAACATCTCTGCCTCCATGCCTCTGACCGCTGCAGACATGACCAAATGCCTGAAGAAGATCTCCAGAGGGGAAGCCATTGAAGGTGAGACTAGTCAAGCTGACTCCTGATTTGATTTTCTTTCTTTTTTAAATCTAGTTGGTTCATTTTACATAGATTTTTTTAAAATCATATTTGTTTTCCTTTTCCTGTTGGTACTAATTTAAATGTATTAAATTGAGCAGAGAGTACTATATTAATAATGTTAACAATATCAAACATATTCTCTTTCAGAATGACCTTAAAAGGAAGCAATAATTAACTTGAACAGGATGTCCGCGAGCTATTAAAACGTCTTAAATTTCAAAAACTAAATTTAAAGCCTTAAATAGTCTTAAATCCACTTAAATGTTGTGTTGTAGGTCTTAAATCATTTTAAACAGGTCTTCATTTTGCTTTTTCCAAGTAAAAGCTACTCAGTCAGGCTGACATCCATCCAATCACCAACAATACATCTAAAAAAATCCAAATTTTTTTATATTTAAGTTTTTATTACAAAGAAATACAATTCACAACAGCGGTTAGACATTTTTCAGCAAATTCCCTATTAAATTCCTTAATCAGGGAAAGATAATTCTAGACAGTTATATGATACCTCATGATAATACCGGGTCATTAAAAAAATCTTTAGTGTTGGAGCCATACATTGTATAATGAAATTTGGCCACTAGGTGTCAGTAGGATACTATATAACCGTGGCTTCACTGCATTGAGGAGCGTTTGGTAGGAAGAACACAGTTTTTGACTTTTTGTAGCGGCTTTCCAATTGCCACTATCATTAGTAGAACAAGCAAGTTTTTGACCGCAAGGTACTACACAGTAAGGTTATCGCGATATCATTAGTTAATCGTTGCTATAAACTAGTGGTTCTCAAACTGGGGGTCGCAGAATAATTTCAAGGGGTCGCGAGAGTGATTTAAAAATTGTGTAATTTTCTGTGATTATAATATACATTTTTCAGCATTACAAGTGAAAGCTAATATTTTCAGATTTTTTTAAAGAGATCACTGATGAATTCATAAAGTTTTTAGGACACATTCCTGTTGAAAATGTTGTCATGTCAACTTGCTGCAGTAAACAAAGCCGGCAACGCTTGTCCCGCCTTTGCTCTCTTCTTATTGGCCCACTGCACTAGATTGAATCATTCAGTCAACGCCTTCTGCCTTCAGATGACAGGAGATACAACCGCAAAAAAGTAAAGCGCTGAAGATGAGAGAATGAAAACAACACTGACAGATTTAGTTTCAGAAACCAGCTTAAGCTACAAATAATGGCACATCCATTGGCTTCAAGTCCGCTATGAAAATAACTTGCAAAAATGTTAATTTCGAGCCCTGTAATGTATAGTAAATATAGTTAAAATATTGTGAACAGCTGAAAATAAGTTATTTTTATTGTTTGGATATGCTTTGGTTGTGGGGGGTCGCGAGTTCTTGACGATAGTACATTGGGGGTCGCTGGCTTAAAAGTTTGAGAACCACTGCTATAAACGATACTATACCAGCTGAAGTATCACGATACTAAGTAGTTTTGCGATACTGTAATTCATTACTCAAATTATAACGAAAATTGTCAGAAATGCTATATTTTTTGTTATAATAGGCCTACTTGAATGTAATTCATAATTCCCTTAAGGCCAAATAGTATTATTTGCACCCAACTTCACCTAAAATTTATTCATTCTTTTTGTTTATTTTGTAGATAACTGACCAGCAAAAATACATTGAAATAAAGATACAAATTATACCAAATGAAATTTGTTACGAAAGGGTATTTTTTCAACAAATTAGGCTATATGAAGTGGTCAAAAATTGTTTCAATGTTTCCTGTTGCTATTTTAGGTTTTTCATCAATTTTTTTCTTCAGTCTTATCAGGTTACAATCCAAAGTAACTACAAATTTCACTTTGTGAGTCGTTCTTTTAAAGAGATTGTTGCGGTTGTTGTAGCTACAGTACTAAATCATATTAACAGAAACAGAAATGAACCAGTTCATATGTGCGATCGAACTGAACCGTTAGATAACGTGCAATAGGCTTCCATAAAAGCTGTAAATTCTATGCAGTTTTGCAACCTTAAAGGGCTCCACAGACTTATAAATACAATGATTTATTGTTGCACAAACGTGTGAGCATTTCAGTGACTTTTCCACATGCAACATTATCTATTGTAGATAAACCATTAATGACGATACTACTGTTTACAATCTACTGTGGCACCGCCAGTATTTTGGAGCTATAGTATCACGACACTACCATAGTATCGGTAAAGCACGCAACCTACACTACAGAGAAGCTGATTGTTGATTGGAGAAATAAAAAACATTTAGTATTACATTTCTGGGATTTATTATAAATTTATTTTTTTAGTTTCAGTTTCCTCTATTTTTGTCATTCAAAACATCACAATAAATTGTAATGCAGAACGAAATTACATTGCATCAGACCCAAAAAGAACAAAAAAAAAGACATAAAACACTATAAAAACCGAACATAATAAAACAGCTTTTATAATTTCATAAAAATATAGTTATATAAAATATTACTTAATTTAGGGAATAAATTTATACTTAAATAACTATTGCACAGTTTGTTGAAATTGACAATTTGTGCTAGTTTAACTATTTATTGATTTATTATTATTTTTACTAGCTATCAATAGTATTTAAAATATGGTATTATTCAAAAGTCTTATAATGTTAACATATTTTTTACACTTTTATAGTATAATTTATGTGTTATTATATATTATAAAATATACATTGGTACTGATGGAAAATACATTTTTTAATAATTTAATATTTATTTACATTTTGTATGATGGGTTATAGTAAATGAGCAAATAAATGAGAATTTCTGATGACGCACTGCTGTTTGTTCTAGATGTGTTTGAAGGCTTGACTGAAGTGGATGAGAAATCCAAACGAAATCCAGAAATCATTCAGTATTTTGTCGTAAGTACATTGCACAACAACAACAAAAAAAATTGCTCAAGAGACAGAAAATTAGCAAGATTTAACAAGTACAACGGTCCTGTCATGTATTATCAGAACGATCTACAGAGATTGATGAGCTCTCCAGAAGAGGTTTGCCGCAACATGGCATTCAGTTTGGCCCTGCGCTGCATCCAGAACAGCCCCAGGTGAGACGCCTGCAGGGAAATACATGGTGTATATTAAATCGAGATGCCATGTACAAGTGTGCTCATTATTATCTTTGCTAACTGCAGTATGGCTGCTGAATTCCTGCCAACCTTCATGTACTGTCTGGGCAGCGGGAGTTTTGATGTAGTGCAGACGGCACTGAGAAGCCTGCCCGAATATGTGCTGCTCTGTCAAGGTAAACAAACAGACTTTATTCCAAATGTTTTGTTTTTTCTGTAACAATTGTTATGTTATCAGATGTTAAAGGAACAATCCAGTTGTTTTGGAAGTAGTGGAAGGCTCTTTGGAAATAAAACTCTGCTGCTGGATCATGGCTGAAGAAGGCACAAATAACACAGCGCTGTTATCTAGTTACCTAGATGGGGAGTATTTTTAGGTGCTGCGTAAGATAATTGTGCCTGCTGCAGTCATTGTACAGCAGCAAAGTTCCTTGATTATTATGCCAAAATAAGAGTATAGTTTCTAGCCATATCAAAACTAGCAATAGCAAAATATCAGTAGCCTAAAATAACCAAAATAAATAACTTTTCATTCTTTTCACTTTTCATTTTCCAATGGTCTTAGTAGACAATGTTACTACAGAAGAGTCAAACCTTAAATACAGTAGCAAACTTATCTAAAGTCTTTTATTGAAATTTTTTGAGTGAGATGCTAACGGTCTAATCTGATTCAATGATCTATGCTAAGCTAAGCTAAAAGTGCTCCCACTATACCCGGAGATCGACTATATATATTCAAAAATGGTAAAACTCAATTCTTTAACTCTAGGGGAGTTGTAAAACGAGGCTATTCCTAAACAATTTGAGTGTTTCTTTAAATTAGATTAGCAGTTTCAGTGTAAATTATTGTGTATTGACATCATCTGCCACATAGTGTATAAGATCGTAATCGCCTTTCACTTGAGGCTAAAAAATTAAACACTAGCCAAGCAGCCGTTGCTAGTAAAAATCAGCATCGGGAATTGTTATGAAATAGTACTGCTTGACAATTTATTAAAAAAAAAATGTATCTATTAAGTGTTTTTAGTGTCTCTGAGCAGCTCAGTTCACAACAAATGATCCCCATATTCATAAGTGTTACTTGCTGTAAATCATTCATTAATAGTAAAAAACATATTCTATTCTATTTAAATATGATCATTATTTTACAAGTATAGTAACATTTAAAAAATATAATAGTTGTACAACATATTTATAATATTTAATTATATTAAGATGTATTTTGTTTTTTAAAGTATGTATTACTTAAGATTTTTTAAATATTTATATAACTTTATTAATTATCATTCACTTTATTAGCAATTACAATACAACTATTAGTATTATAAATTAATTTTACTCACTTTACAGTTCAGTAGCAGCACAGTGATGTTTCTTTATTAAATGTTTTGTTTTTGATTATAACATTTATAATAAATGTAAGTGTAGTAAGTGTTACTAATTGGCAAATGTATAATAATAATAATTTAATTTTTATCAAATTTTTCTGTCTGTGTTTTAATTGCGTGCACAGTTTCATTGTTGTTTAAAAAAAAGTGACATTGTCCATGTAGTAAAAAGTTCAATTCAGGCCTTGCAATCAGTTATTGCAGTTATTGAATTTCACTCTCTGATTTCTCTGTATACACCCTGTAATAGTGCTAAGTTCGTCCATTTCACTTTTCTTTATCCTACTTTAAAGAAACGTTCCTGTGTTTTCTGTCCTCTCCAGAACATGCTGATATTCTCCTCCACAAGGCCTTTTTAGTGGGCATCTACGGTCAGATCGACACCAGCTCCATGATAGCAGAATCCATGAAGGTCTTGCGCATGGAAGCAACCACATAGTCGCCCTCTTTAAACACTTTTGAGTCCTGCGGAGCTAATCATATCCAGATCTGTGTTCAAACACCCGGAATCCAACTTTATTGAATTAATTTTTTAGGAAAAGCGTTTTAGTTTCCCGTGACATTCTGTCATATAGTCTACTGCTTTGAATAAAACAATACGTCACACATTCTTCCCAGCTTGTTTTCCAGTTTTGTTTTACTCCATTTCCCCTTTTTTAACACTTCAAGATTGCTATTGTTTATCAAATAACTCTTTCCGTCAAAGAATAGGGGAAGGCTGTGATCTTTTCCTGTGCATGATTGCAAATGAGTCAAGTCTGTGCTTTTTGGCCCTGCTTTTTTTCAGGGTTTTCACCCTTTATAGGTCTCAGCTATTCGGCGAATGCTGTGATGGGAGTCTATTTGCCATGAAAGTGCAAGTTATTGTGGTCCGTTGTTGCGGGATTCATCTGTATGGAGAAGCGCCGGCATGTTTGTGAGCGTGGATCTCAAGCACAGCTAAATGAACCATGGTGGTAATTGTTCAATCACACAGACCAAAGGGCCCCGTGTTCGGAGCTTATGAGGGCCCGCTGTTCAGAGAGGGTGTTGTGTTTCACTGGGGTGATCTGTGTGTTTTGTAGAGGCCGATGGGTGGACGTGTCTGCACTGGCGGAGTGTCTCAGCGAGGCTGTCTAATGATGAAAGGAGATTCTTCTTCCTCCGTTCACGTTCATGCTTTCTGCTCTGCTTTGACAGTGGCGTAAGTGGAATTTGGGAATCTGTGTTTAGTGTTTTACTCTACTTACAGTGTACTTTTGTGGATGTACACTGTAAAAAATGCTGGGTTCCACACAAGCGATTTCTGTTGGTACAACATGAAGGAATTAATTTAACTTATTCATTTTTTACAAATTTAAGTGTATTGAACATAAAACTAAGCATAAAACTAAAAATATTATTATTAATTCTTTGAGTGAAAGATAAAGGAATGACCCTCCTCACCATAAAATCCATAAAAAGATAATTTTTCAGCCAATCACTTAATAAACTTTAAGGCATGTAAACATGGTCAAGATGAGCGTCTGCAGGTCAAACCAAGCATCAGAATTGGGAATGTGGCATGGTTGTTGGTGCCAGACGGGCTGGTCTTAGTATTTCAGAAACTGCTGATCTACTGGGATTTTCACGCACAACCAACTCTAGGGTTTACAGAGAATGGTCAGAAAAAGAGAAAATATCCAGTGAGCGGCAGTTCTGTGGACGCAAATGCCTTGTAGATGCCCGAGGTCAGAGGAGAATGGCCAGACTGGTTCCAGCTGATAGAAAGGCAACAGTAACTCAAATAACCACTCGATACAACCGAGGTGTGCAGAAGAGCATCTCTAAATGTACAACACGTTCAACCTTGAGGCGGATGGGCCACAGCAGCAGAAGACCACACCGGGTCCCACTCCTGAAACAGAAAACTGAGGCTACAATTCACACAAGCCCACCAGAATTGGACAATAGAAGATTAGAGAAACGTTGCCTGGTCTGATGAGTCTCGATTTCTGCTGCAACATTTGGATGGTAGGGTCAGAATTTGGCGTTAACAACATGAAAGCATGGATCCATCCTGCCTTGTATCAACAGTTCAGGCTGCTGGTGGTGGTGTAATGGTGTGGGGAATATTTTCTTGGCACACTTTTGGTCCATTAGTACCAATTGCGCAACGCCACAGCCTACCTGAGTGTTGTTGCTGACCATGTCCATTCCTTTATGACCACAGTGTACTCATCTTCTGATGGCTACTTCCAGCAGGATAACGCGCCATGTCAAAGCACGAATCATTTCAGACTGGTTTCTTGAACATGACAATGAGTCACTGTTCTCAAAAGTCTCCTAAGTCACCAGATCTCAATCCAATAGAGCACCTTTGAGATGGATGTGCAGCCGACAAATCTGCTGCAACTGCGTGATGCTATCATGTCAATATATACCAAAATCTCTGAGGAATATTTCCAATACCTTGTAGAACCTATGCCATGAAAGATTAAAGCAGTTCTGAAGGCAAAAGAGGGAAGTGGCTGGTGAGTGCATGTCCGCTTGTTTGTGGTTAAGGAGATGCATAAAAACAGTATGTTTTTGCTTTCACTCAAAAATGGGCATGTATTTTATTTTGTGTAATAAATCATTTGTGGGGTACTTTTGATCTCTTATACTATTATATCTTCTGAAAAGACACGTAATGGGTCCCCTTTACAATAATAACAGGGGTATTGTGAAATATTATTACAGTTTTAAAAAAAATTTATATTTATTTACAAAATTTTAAGAGCGTGTTCAACATAATTCAGTACACCCCATTTTGAAAATGTATATTTTTATCCAATTCTTAGTCAATTTAGGTATATATTTTAGTGCATTTGAACAAAAGAGATTTATTAAATGGATCTATTTAATAAAATAATATTTTAGGCAACGAACATCTTTATAAATAGAAAAATTAATTTAGCAAATAACAATTTTTACACATTTTTGCAACTATGACATTTTCTAGAATTGTCCTTTAAGGATGGCAGAATACGTCTTGACTATTTTGACATGGAAAAACAATTGTATTTTTCATTTTCTTTTAAAAGGAACATATCTTTTTTAACTCAATGTTATCTGATGTAGGCTGTTCTTCCCTTACCTCCTTGAAAGTTACATGGGAGAAAGATTGTGGAACAAATTTTAGTGAAGAACAATAGCTTTCGCTCTGTTCTGGCATATTTTTCAAAGGTGCCACAATATCAAACCATGAGCAAAAAATTTAATTCTTTTACAGAACTTATTTAACACCAGTTCGTCTTAATAAGATATTTCCCAATGTTTCTCAATGTTGTTTTAAGTGCAAATCCAATGTTGGTACTGTGATGCATGTGTTCTGGGACTGTTACATGATTAAGACATACTGGAAAGAAATCCACAAATTAGTTGAGAAGATTATTGGTAAACCATTTGCCCTATCTCCAGTTATTTCTCTTCTGAATTGTAAAACTGCTCTTCACCTAATTCATGAACTAGAATCTGTGTTACACTTTTGTACGTATCTAGCAAAATGTATTCTTCTGTTGTGGTCTTCTCCTAAGATTCCCTCGGTCAATATGTGGATAAATCAAATTTATTTATTTTCTTACTCTTAGAAAAACTAACTTATGACTTGTATCAGAAATCTGATGGTTTCTGGCATCTCTGGAATCCTCTATGGGAATTTTTGGAGAATGTATTTTGAAAGACTATTTTTATTTTATTTTTATTTTTCATTTTAATCTTGACAAAAGACTTTAATTACTAGCCGATGGACGATTGTATAATAGATGGCTAAATTATTGTACATAATGACATGAGACACCTATACCACTGTTCTCTCATTGTAAATCTTTAAATAAATGTTTTCAAACAAAAGAAAAAGAAATAGAAACATAATACATTTAAATTCATATGAAATATTGGGGAAAATGACAAACATTTTTGGTTCCTCTTGAATTTTATTTAATATTTTTCCCTGACATATAAATATGGGTGTACTAATTTTAGACTGTTTTTATAAGTTATTTTGTTAGATTAACACCAGAACTTCAGTACTGACTAATCTAATGTAAAAGCACAAATATAATATTGTAAAGCCTCCTAAAGAAAATATTAATCTAAATGAGAGATTTATGAGGTGTGTACTCATATATGTTGAGCACTGTATATACTTTAATGTAGTTAGCAATACATGTAGAAGTACAAAGAATCACAAGAGCATTTATTTAAAATGCTTTATTTAAAATAACTACTTTAATTTGTAAACGATTGATGACCATTTAAACTTCTCTGACCACATTTCTAGAACTGCTCGATCTTGCAGATTCGCACTCTATAACATCAGAAAGGTCCGACCCTTCATATCTGAACATGCAGCTCAACTCATTGTTCAACTCTTGTTTTTTCCAAACTGGATTATTGCAACTCTCTACTAGCCGGGCTTCCAGCTAACTCTATCAAACCTCTTCAGCTGCTTCAGAACGCAGCAGCACGAGTGGTCTTTGATGAACCCAAAAGAGCACATGTCACTCCGCTTCTCACCCGTTTGCACTGGCTGCCAGTTGCTGCTCGCATCAAATTCAAAGCTCTGATGTTTGCTTACAAAGCGACCTCTGGCTTTGCTCCTTCGTATCTGCTCTCACTTCTGCAGATTTATCGGCCCTCCAGAAACTTTCATTTTGTGAATGAACGTCGCCTCGTGGTTTCATCCCTAAGAGGGAAGAAATCACTTTCCCGAACTCTCGCATTCAATCTGCCCAGTTGGTGGAATGAACTCCCTAACTACATCAGAACAGCAGAGTCACTTGCTGTCTTCAAGAAACGACTAAAAACTCAACTATTTAGTCTCCACTTTCCTTCCTAATCTTTAACTGCCTCTCTGGCTATACCACTAACTGTACTCGCTCTCTCAAAAACAAAAAAAAAACACTACTAATGCTTTGCTTCTTAGACTTTACACACCTGAAACTTGCCTACAGCACTTGTTCACTGTTGCTCTTATAGTTGTGTAAATTGCTTCCTTGTCCTCATTTGTAAGTCGCTTTGGATAAAAGCGTCTGCTAAATGACTAAATGTAAATATACACTCATCCATTATAAACTTGAGGCTATTAACCCTGTGATTTTATTTATCTAAATTTAAATAAGTGCTTTTTTAATAACATTTTAATGTACTTTTAACATTAACTTTACTAAAAAAAGACCTTGGTTTCTTATCCCAATCAGACAAAATGTCATCCCTTTGATTTCCTGTGCCAAAAAATGCCGCTATCCATCCTAACCTTCACATTCCGTGATAAATTAGACAAGAAAACACCCCGCTGTCAGCTAATCGTCAGATCATTTGCTCAGATTTGTGCCAAAAACTTTCTTGCTAGGACTGATTTATGCATAAAGGGCAGATGTAATTGTCTTCTGTAGTGTTATGACTACTTAACGCTGAGCTAATTTCCTCAGAGATGCTGTAGTCAATTTGTCTTGTGCTGATGCGCTTGATCAGTCTTAATTGCACCTGTAAGGTGTCGCATAACACGGGCGTCTTTCAGAAGGGCTGTTAGTGCACTTTTTGCTCGGGTTTCCATAGGCTGGTTTGCAGTGGGGTGAAACGGAGATGAGTGACAGCACTGGGTGGAGAAGTGAGTGTGATGAGCCTCTGACACTCATCCAAAACCACTGGTATGCCCTCGTTGCCCCAAAAAAACAGCTGCACTTCAGCATTTACACTTATTCTCAGGCAGATGCTTATCTGTTTCTGTAACTAATAGCAGGGCCAGACAGAATATGCTGACTTTTAAGTAATGAATTAATTTATTTGCTATTTCTGCGCATAATTTAGTTGAAAATTTGCTCATTTATGTGGAATGCTTTTCAATGTAGGAGCGGAAAACCTAATGCATAAAAACTTTTCAATGTTGTTTAAGGTTTACAATCAAATTCCGAAACATTTTTAGGTAAATAAAGCTGCAGCAAGTCTCTCAAATAATAACGCATTCCCTAAAAGACAGAACATATTACTTCACATTGTATTGTGCATTATCTAAACGTTTGCATGTTCAGTTTATTAATATTACTGAAATTAAAACTGAATCAATATATATTTGCACACATAAATAAATAGATGGAATGATGGGCTCAAATATCCGCAGATGTCTATGGGCACAGATGTTGTGTGGACACACTGATAGGTAGAGTTTGGGCTTATAATGCCAAAGATGTGTGTTTGATTTAAAAGGAAAATATGGTATAAATGTAAAAAATCTTCATTAGAAATAAATGTTACATTTAGTAATTTAGCAGAGGCTTTTGTCCAAAGCGACTTACAACTGAGGAGGCATTCAGCGATTCAATAAGAAGAGGCAATACACACAAGGGCAATGACAAATCTCATTGCTTTAAGAAAAAAGCTCTTTATGTCTCTTTTTTTTCCCCTTAAATTTGGAAATGTTTTCAGTCCTTTATAGAATGAAACAAATATTAACATTTTATTCAAACTCATACCACATAAATCCAGAAAATATAGATAAACTATTGTTATTTTATTTTGTACTATAAACCGCCCAACAGGGGACGGGACGAAAGTAACATTTGTTATAAAAACCTTATTTTAAAAGATAATGTTTTTAGCAGAAACATATTTTTGGTGTGGTTACTAACTCGAGTGGTCGATCAAAATCAGGTGTTGTTTTGTGTTAATGTAGAACAATTCAAATATAACTTCACTTTAAACAAAAGTTGCACATTGTCAGCAGGGACGAAAGTAACAATATTTGCTAGATTTACTGGCTTAGTCTTGTTTATTTTAATAACTTCTGACTATGACCTTGTTAATGTTACCTGCAAACATATTCTGTAATTTTTTTTTTTTTTTAAATATTAAACTAAGGCTCCATCAAATGTTTCAAAATGCCTGGTAAATTCCCATTGTAAAGCTCTGATTTCGGAACAGTAAAGATATTACTTAAAGCATGCCCATTGACCTATTCCTGGTCTTATTCTGCCATCTAGTGGCTCATATAGAAATTAACACAATTATCTCGAAATAACGACTTAATTATGTCGAAATAACAAGATAGTATGTTGTAAAAGTGACTTGATATCTCGAAATAACGAGATATTAAGTCATTATAACGACTATTTGAAAATAACAGGATACTATGTCAGTATAACGACTTGTATCATTATTTCGGGATATTATGTCGTTATAACGACTTACGTTGTTATTTCGAGATATTATGTCTATGTAACGAGATAAGTTTTCTTTTTCTTTTTTTTCCACCTTGCGGTTCAGAGCTTTCATACAAAAGCAAGCAAACAATGCTAAATTTTTACAATTTTTGAATATTTTTTATTATTGTTATTGGCAATATGCATTAATCTTATAAAACATATGAATCAAAATACTGCAAAGTCAGTTCGCCACCCAGAGGGACAGGCAGCTACAAAGTCGCAGCTAGTGTGAATGAGGCGTAATGTGGAAATGAAAAGTAAGGTATGGCTGTTAGCAGCGAGACATAAATAACAGTGCTACTTTCGTTCATTCCCACAGGAAATCTTGCCGTTTAAATCTGATTTACTCTTAAATCGAAAAACTCAGATATTTTAAACTCAATGATGTATTATTCCACTAAATAACCTGTAGATTGATCATTAGTGTGACGCGTGAAAAGAGAAACGCAACTTGTAATGAGGAAAAAAGGACGCTACAATAATGAACTTTTTGCACTTAAAAACTGAAATTCGGACCTAACCGCGGGACACGGTCCCGAAATCACATGATATTTGGCAGCTCCACCAAGGGTTGCTGAATGTGCTGTTATAGCCTGGAAATCAAATGCTGTCAGGGCTTAGAGAAAAATTACTTTGTTACTTTTGTCCCTGCTCTCTCCTAAATTGTGTTTGTTTCAGTCAAAAACGTTGCAGGATTCAGAATCGTACCCTAATGGTCGCATTAAGTGTTCTAAATTGTTTGGGATAAATGTACTAAATTCCCAAAGTTGTATAACTGAATTAGTGTGATTAATTACCCTGATAACTTTTGTAGGGGTGGCAAAACTATCCGCAAGTACCAGCAGGTGACCACAAATAAATGTAATAAAAGCTCAGTAAAGCGCTGCTCATGTGTCAGCTTTAGGGGGGCGGGAGATGTGCCTTTACCTGCCTGCGCACACCTGTCGACTCCGCTCCTCAACAGCTCCTGCGCTTAGATCATCTCCTCTTCCTCCACGCATGAGTTGTGCCTGGCGAGCGTGGAAAAAAATGCGGACCGGCTCTCGCCTTCCTTTTCCCTCGCGCTTTGAAGTGTAAAGTGTGATTGCTTTTGGATCGCAGCCGCTCTTATTGAAGACTTTGACATGAAAAGCAGCCCGAGCTCTCAGGTTTATCCCATTGCCAGTGATCCAGGACTAAAGCAATCAGCTCACTGCCTGCGAGGTACAATTACCAGAAAGATGACTGAAAAATTCCTGGCCATTTGTTGAGGATCGCATGGTGATTGTTGTCTGAATGGGTTTTAGTTGGTGTTGACCAGCTTGAGTGATTTTATGTTTTCTTGCCATGTACAGTTGAAGGCAGAATTATACCCCCCCCCCCTATATATTTTTTTCCAATTTCTGTTTAACGGAGAGATTTTTTTTAACACATTTCTAAACATTTTAATAACTCATTTCTAATCACTGATTTTTTTTTTATCTTTGCCATGATGACAGTGCATAATATTTGACTAGATATTTTTCAAGGCACCAGTATTCAGCTTAAAGTGCAGTTTAAAGGCTTAATTAGGTTAATTAGGCAAGTAAGGGTATTAGACAAGTCATTGTACAAGGTTGGTTTGTTCTGTAGACTATCGAAAAAATATATATAGCTTAAATGGGCTAATAATATTGACCTTAAAATGGTTTTTAAAAATTGTAAAACGTTTTCATTCTAGCTGAAATAAAACAAATAAGGCTTTCTCCAGAAGAAAAAAATGTTATAGGAAATAGTGTGAAAAAAATCCTTGCTTTGTTAAATATCATTTGGGAAATATTTGAAAAAGAAAAAAAAATTCCAAATAATTTTGACTTCGACTGTATTTTCAAATATACAGTCGTACTATAAAATTGTATAATTGTACTATAAGAAAATCATGTTGTAGTTTTAGAACTCAAAACTTTGTTAGATAAAAAACAGCTTATATTTAAGCCAGTCGACTAAAATGTGCAGCTTTATTACATAATAGCGTCTCTAAACTCCACCTCGACAGATGTAGATTGCGCACACTTCTACATCACTGCCTGTTTTGCTTTGCCCGCTGGTTCAGATATGTAGTAGTTAAAGCTGAGTTTACACTGTGATTTTTGCTGTGGTACGAGCTTGTACATGATCGGGAGAAGTCGCATGGAAATCCCTGATGCTTACATAGTTGTGATTTCATACCGTGGCTCGAGATCTCCCGATCATTTATAAACATGTTAAAGATTGTTTGGGGCTGTTCTGGTAGCCATTAGCTTATACATGGTCACCCACTGAAGCTAAGCAGGGCTGCACCAGGCTAGTTCCTGGATGGGAGACCACATGGGAAAACTACATTGTTCATGCTGTGGTCTGTGTGGGTCGTAATTCCCCAGGATAGTGTTGGGGACACTATACTGTCAGTTTTTTCAATTCAATTCAATTCAATTCACCTTTATTTGTATAGCGCTTATACAATGTAGATTGTGTCAAAGCAGCTTCACATAAAAGGTCATAGTAAATAGGAACAGTGTAGTTCAATAGGAACAGTGTAGTTCAATTTGTAGTGTTTAAGTTCAGTTTAGCTCAGTTCAGTTTGGTTTAATAATCACTACTGAGAGTCCAAATACTGAAGAGCAAATCCAACGATGCGCAGCTCTTTAGATCCTGAACCATGCAAGCCAGTGGCGACAGCGGAGAGGGAAAAAAAACTTCACTAATGGCGGAAGTGAAGAAAAAAAACCTTGAGAGAAACCAGGCTCAGTTGGGCACAATCATTTTAATTTCTCCGCTGGCCAAACATCTTGTGCAGAGCTGCAGTCTCAGTGGTGGAGGCTGGAAGCTGGCCTCAGCGAAGACTCGTTTGTCTCTGGAGCGTCACAGGAATCAGTCTCATGTTCTCCACTCCTCCATGACCACCACAGTAGCTGCTCAGGATACGGCCTGGTCCAGGATATGGAAACCTTGGGATCATCTCGTCGTTGGTCTTGGATCGAATCAGTGACTCTGCATAGTCTGAGGGCCTCGGGAAGAGTATCCCCAGGTGGAAATGGAGAATAGAGAAAATAATTAGCGTAGCTGCTGTTTATAGTGTATATCAACAAGATGCAGAACCTGTGTGGAAGTCCGCGAAGTGGTGCACTAAGTGTATGCTTTACTGAACAGATAGGGCTTTAATCTAGTTTTGAATTGGGAGAGTGTGTCTGAGCCTCGGACGTTATCAGGAAGGCTATTCCAGAGTTTAGGAGCTATAAATGAGAAGGCTCGACCTCCAGTGACCACCATCTTTCAGATGAGACATTAAACTGAGGTCCTGACTCTCTGTGGTCATGCAATTTACAACTGTAAATCAATAGAAAACACTTGTGAAAAATATGGAATATTTCAAAATAGGAAACTCAAAATATCACAAAATATGGAAACTGTTAATAAATACCCTGCTGAAAAAAACAGCTTAAACCAGCTTAAGCTGGTTGGCTGGTTTCTAGCCATTTCCACCCTGGTCTTAGCTGGTCAGGCTGGAAAATGACCAGCCTAAACCAGCTTAAACCAGCTTTTAGCTGGTCATCACACAGCCTGACCAGCTGGGTGATGAAATGGCTGGAAACCAGCCTGGAATGGCCAAAACCCCTCTAAAGTCATCCTGGTTGACCAGCTAAACCAGCCAACCTGCATGGGCCGGTTTAAGCAATTTTTTTTACAGCAGGGCAGATTTTTTTTGTGTGTGTATGCAAACTGTTAGCCAATCACAAAAGTGGGAAAACAGGACAGACAATAGCCTATTACATTATTAATGCATGATTTTTAAAGATGTGAAGAGGTGGACCACAGGACAGTGCAAAATCATTTTAAAAAGTCTGTAAACCCAGTTACTCAAATAATGGCTCATGTTCACTGTTCGTTCATTTTCACTTGCATTCTAGAATTGAGTTTTTCTGTGTAAATGAAGAGAATTTTCCCATGACTCAGAGACAGTCATCCATCATGCTCAGTGTTTCAGGTGTTGTGTATTCTTAAGTGTCACTCCAGTGACTGCTAATGTTATTATGCATTGTTCCAGGAGCCTGTGCTGGCAAATCCCCAGGAGAATCTGATCGTTTCGGAGCTGCTTTCAGACACTGTGAAGGAGGTTATGGATAATATATTGAAAGAAGATGCTATCTTGTGTTGACCAAGACATTTATTTTGGCATTAATTGATTCAGTCCCTTATGAATATGAATTATGAGTAGAGATTATAAATTAACCATCAGGTTTATTTATATATTAAAGAGCACCTATTATGCATTAAAAAGGGGCATATTTTGGTTTTGGGGGTCTCCAACAACAGGTTGATATGCATGCAAGATCAAAAGCACTTTCATTGTCTTATAATATGCATTTATTTTTACCTAATTATCCAGCCTGTTCTCACGAGAAAACATAAGTATTTTGCGTTTTGTCAGTTTAGTGTCAAATTTGTACGAAATCGTACGAGTTCAGTCTTGCTGTGATTATGACGTAGCGCCTGTTGTTGGTGTCCCGGGGGAAAATCCTCCTGCCTACAACGACAACAGTTCATAAAACTGAGCTCGTCGAATCCACATCTGTTCTGATGTGAATTTGACGCACGAATGAAGTGGATTTCCACGCGCAAATGAAGCGAGTAAACTCAAATGTTCACGCATCTATTTACGCGCGAATAACGCGATTTATCCGCATGTTCCGCGTCTAGTGTGAACACAGCATAACACTTACACAATTTGTATTTATTTATTTATTGACAGTTTGATTACCATTTTTCGAACTACAGTAATACAACACATAGCATGGTTAAGCCAAGGCTAGTGTGGCAAACCACGATCAATTAGTGGATATTGTGATTTAACTATAATAATGATTTAATAGTCAAATAACTTAGCTAGGCAATACAAGGATAAAACCAAGATAATTTGTCACATTGTTAGTACAAAACTAGCATGTTTTGACTTGCTTAAAAATGTTTACATTTTTTTTTTATCTATACAATAGTTGAAAATAATAACTGTAAATGCAATCCAATGACTGAGAATTTTGGGGCAAAATGGACAAAAAATGTAATATAATTTTTTTTTATCAATTTAATAATTGTCTCACATACGCCTGAATGGCATTATTATTTAATGCTACACTGTAAAACCCAACTTTATCAAATGAAATGAGTGTAGCTAACTCAAAATTGACTGAAAGTTAATTCTACTCATTTGAAAAGAGTTTTGAACTCAGTGTTGAAGGTCATAAGTTAATTAAATGCCTCATTACTTCAACTTAAATAGAGTAAGTTCACAGTACTAGATTATTATTTTTTTAACTCAAATGGTTTGAGTTGTCTTAACTTAATGTGATTTACAGTACTCAGTTGGTTTGAGTTCTCTTTATTTATTGGGTTTTACTGTGCTCAAATCTTTGTTTACTCAAATGGATTAAGTTCACAGTACTCATTAGGATTTATTTTTGAACTTAAATGGTTTGTTGCAATTTGAGTTACCTTAACTTATTGGGTTTTACAGTGTAGTGGATACTGAATTATATATTTTAGTAATTCCAGAAATTATAGTAATCACATTTTTGCTCACTTTCTTGAGCAAAATGTAAAATCTACATCAAAAACTGTTCAGATCTGTGTTCAGTTCACTTAATTTGCCTCTTTTCAATGCTAAAATGCAAACAGAAGGACTAAGTTGATGTAGTTTTTATTAGTAAATTACCTTTCTTTCTCCTTGAGCTCTTCAAACCTGCCCTCATCAGCCACATATAAATGCGAGAATCATTTCCAGTTGCTGCAGAAGCAATTAACCTCTCTAAATTATGATCCAGCATCACAAATATATCAATCAAGCTACAATAAGAAACATCTGAAATGAAAAACGCCGTCTTGAATTAAACCTATCAAATGACATTCCCCGTTTATTGTTTGACGATTGGACGACCCATTTAGGCAGCGTGTTTTTCATCTTATATTTCAATGATTTTCTTTAATTAGGACTCCGTATTAAAACAATTGACACCAGCGACTTCGCCCTCAAAGGAGTTTTTTTATGCTCGTCTTGATTCCTCTCTCTGATTCAAAGAACACACGCACTCTTTTTTTATTGTATCTTCTTGAATGTCTCCTCTAAAGCCCAGAAGCACTTTGAGCCATTGTTGATGCTGTAAGTTGTTGTTAAGCCCCAGTGTATTCAAATGACGCCACACAAGCGTGAGTTTAAAAGATCAATGCAGGCCTATAAGATCTGCTGCCATTGTTGTCCTAATGCCTGCTTCAGTTCGCTAGGAAAGGCATGTGAAATCTTTTTAACTCCTTTTTATTTTGGCTTCACACATTTTTATTTTGGCCCTATGGTTGAAAGGGCTGTATGTATGAATTTGTATGTGTTAATCGCTTTTATTGGCACTGTGCAAACAGCTTTCAACAAAAAGTGAAGAAAAGAGACCTTCCCGACCTCCTGGGTACTACTCTTTTTGTTGTTGTTGTTGTTGTTGTTGTTGTTGTTGTTGATTTATTTATGTGAAGGAGTCGGTACGGTTTTGTCTGAAAATCAATGACCTTCCAGATATAAGACTCTAGGTCTCTGCATTAATAAATAAACAGATAAAAGGAGATACAGTATGTACACAAAGTAAAAAAAGACAAGGAATGGCTCCTACAAAGTATTTAGTATGAGTTCATATGCCAGGCCCAAGTCAATCTTCTAATTTACATATGAGTATGTGTTTTTTCTGCTTTATTTCCCTCTGTCCAGGCAATGCCATACTGCCTCTATAATCAACCCAGGCTCATTAATTCGTACCTCTATGTACATTTCTGATATATTCGTTGCATAATGGGGGAACGTCATTTTGGCCCCTATGGCCCTCCATACTCTCGACTCCCTCAGAATCCGAGAGGCGGAGCAGCCGCCCATCAGCACGAGAGGAAGAAGCCGATGAACGGGCTTCCAGCTCGCGCTCACTGGACCTCGATCTGACAGCAGAAGGAGGAGAAGAAGCTCTCGAGCCTAGAGCCATCCCCTCTGCCATATCGAGCTGCGATCCCCATGACATTAATCGCCGCTCGGCCTCAGCTCCGGCGGGACCTTTGGTCTGACGTCACACGCACGTTACGTCCCGCCAATTACATTGGATTGATTTCATCTGTGCTTCAGAAGGTTATAAGAGATGTATGGTATCCACATTGTGTCTCCTAAAAGAAACGCAGCGTAGAGTTCCCCGGAGGGAACTTGTTTTTTGTGGCAGCTCGGTGATACCCGGTCACTTACGGATAAGCTGGTTCATTTATTGTGAAATGCATATTTTCAGCTTCTCAGACACACAAAGAGTATTTATAACAAGGGTGTATACAGTCGTGGCCAAAAGTTTTGAGTGACACAAATATTAGTTTTCACAAAGTTTGCTGCTGAACTGCTTTTCAAGAGTTCCCACTTAGATATGCTTGGCGTTTAAAGCAGGTTTGGCATGCTGTCCCGGGAGAGAACCCTGAGCTCTGAGATATTTGAGCCCAGGGCTCCCGCCCGGTCAATAAGCATATCAGGAGATCCGAGATCAGGTAGGTCTCGAGAGCTCCCCCTTTAGAAAAGGGAGGAAAACTAGTGAAGGGGGGGCAAAAAGGGGTGGCCAGGGTTGACAAAACAAAATATGCTCGAGGAACACTCCTGACGGAGATAGAGCTGGGAAGTGGCAGCGCTATATATAAATATATATGAGAGTATATATATATATATATATATATATATATATATATATATATATATATATATATATATATATATATATATATATAAAATGGGGTAATCTAAGATGATCGGCGCCCGGGGAACAGGACAAGTTGGCCGACTCTGACAGGAGTCTGGTAAAAAGGGGATTTGGACGGTGAAAACTCCTGTTAGAGGGTGATATATATATTAAGAAGGTTGCTAAGGCCTGGGAGGGGCAGTGAGATGACTCATGCAGGAGTCGAAGCTCGGGGTTACACTCCTGCGGGAGTCAGAGCCTTATGGGGGGGCAGGGTCCAGCAGGAGTCGGGAAATGGGAGGGGGCTGTGAATGTAAATAGAGTGCCCTTGTGTAAATGATCCATTTGCTTAATAAAGAAAGACAGAGCTTCTTCATCCTGCAAAGTTAGATCAGCTATGATGGGGTGGAATGTGGGATTGAAATTATATTAGCTCAGACTTCTCAAAAGCCAAAAAGGCTAGTGTGAATATCGCATCAAGTCTGTGGGCTGTATGAGGGGAAATGCATCTACATGTACAGCAGCCATAATTAAA
This sequence comes from Danio aesculapii, assembly GCF_903798145.1. Lineage (NCBI taxonomy): Eukaryota > Metazoa > Chordata > Actinopteri > Cypriniformes > Danionidae > Danio > Danio aesculapii. Next base: position 37,820,195 of record NC_079437.1, read on the forward strand.
TGTTTTAGCTGATATTCATGCGAGGTGTCTTCATAAGTGCGTGGGCAACTGTGAATGGAAGCGCCTTTGTTAATACATGTTACAATAGCTTTGATGTCACGATGTGCAAGGCTTGTAGAAGTTTACATTCGTCGCCCTGCAGGGTGACAGATGGACGGAGAGCTGAGGATATGGGCGTGTCTTGGCTGCTGGTCCTGAAAGTACCTCTTGAAGAGCAGGTGAGATGATAGTAGAGTGGAGTGGAGTTTAAACCCCTTAGTGATATAGTAGTTTGTTTAAAAGCAAAATGTATCTAACACAGAGTCAACAGATAAAACATTACTCCATTGCCAGAAATGTCCTCCTCCTTGTTCGTAGCAGTCAATCAGGAAGTTGTTTCTTTGCCGTTTCACATCCCACTGACTTGCCATTATAAACTTGACTATGGCACTCATGTGTATTGATAAACGAGTAGCTATTGGCATGTTACAAAAGAGCTCCAATGCTTTAGGTGTTGAATGTTTTTCACTGGCTGGGTAATACTCTTTTTATTAGTTCAGTGGCTATCAGATTAGATTGGCAGAGGTTTTTTTATTTATTAATTTTTTTTATAAAATATAAATATCAACTGCCAACATCAAACCCTAACTTGAAAAAAAACGATGTCACCACTTAGTAGGAACTGTGTGAATGTAATGTTTGTCATGGGCTTTTACTAAATCCATGATAAATATCATCACGTTTGGAATCTTAACATGATTGAAAAATCTCGAGCGTATATGGCCTGATTTATTCACTAAGTCTGTGCACTCAGTCCATTCATGAAACTGTCAAGAGATAAGGTGGGGCCATCTAAAGTTTGGAAAGCTCATTGGATGGTGACACTTCTTCTTTCAGCTATTGGCTCCTTGGAGTATCAGTCAGAGTGCAAAAGGTCGGCGGCCATTTTGTCGACCAAAATCGCTATAGTGTTTATGCCTGAAAGACTATTCTGCTGCACGCGCTCCAGCAGCTGGTTTGAATGATAACAGTGCACCCTTTCATGAACGTTTATCAATGTATGAATATGTTGTGGACTAATGTTTGTGGAATAGATTCCTTGGTCAGTTGCAATCGAACTACTTCAGCTGTCAGAAAGTTATGGATCTGTGGACAGGCGGGAGGTTGAGAGGTGAGTTCTTTATTGAAATCATTCTATTCACGCTGGTCTCGTCTTTCAAAATTTGTATAAAATGTTAAGTCTTTGTTAGAGTGTAGTTATGTAGTGAGGCTTCCCCTTAAAACATGTACATTACCGAAAGTGGACCTCTATGAAATCAGTGAGAGTCCGGCTTCATAGAAATAGCTTGGATTGCCGGCGTCTTGGGTTTAGTCGAAGTTGTGGCTTGCGTTGTGTGGGGCAGTTGAAGTAGAAGTTGGAAGAGCTGGTGGGCCGGCGTCTTGCTGTAATTCAGGCTCGATTGCTGGCGAGGCAGCGGCTGAAGTTTTGGGGAGAGCGGGGTTCTGGCTGAAGTTGTTTGTTTGTTTGTTTGTTTGTTCTTGCACATCGAAAGGTTATACAATGCTGAAGCGTAGGTTAAATGCTGGAGCGTTTGTAGTGGGAAGCATTCTTCCAAACGAAGATAGAGCAGTAGGAAGAAAATGATCCATTTATAGTAAACTAGGATCACTCTGATTGGATTATTACTGATTACATATGAGCGGCCAGTCGTGCTCTATCATATCACATGCTCCTCTTGAAATTAGTTTATGAAACTTCACTTACGTCTTTGTTTCAGTTGTGTCTGTGATGTACTGAAATATAATTACAAGCACTTCATACGTTTCAAAGACTTTTATCGACAAGTACATGACATTTATGCAAAGAGTCAGTATTTGCAGTGTTGGCGGTTCTTTTTCAGGACCTCTGCAATTCTACTGGGCATGCTCTCAATCAATTTCTGGGCCAAATGCTGACTGATAGCAACCCATTCTTTCATAATCACTTCTTGGAGTTTGTCAGAATTAGTGGGTTTTTGTTTGTCCACCCGCCTCTTGAGGATTGACCACAAGTTCTCAATGGGATTAAGATCTGGGGAGTTTCCAAACCATGGACCTAAAATTTCAACGTTTTGGTCCCCGAGCCACTTACATACCACTTTTGCCTTAAGGCGCGGTGCTACATTGTGCTGGAAAATGCATTGTTCTTCACCAAACTGTTGTTTGATTGTTGGAAACAGTTGCTGTAAGAGGATGTTTTGGTACCATTCTTTATTCATGGCTGTTTTTTGGCAAAATTGTGAGTGAGCCCCTGCCCCCTTGGATGAGAAGCAATCCCACACATGAATGGTCTCAGGATGCTTTACTGTTGGCATGACACAGGACTGATGGTAGCGCTCACCTTTTCTTCTCTGGACAACCCTTATTCCAGATGCCCAAACAATCGGAAAGGGACTTCATCAGAGAATATGACTTCGCCCCAGTCCTCAGCAGTCCATTCGCCATACTTTTTGCAGAAGATCAATCTGTCCCTAATGTTTTTTTTTTAGGAGAGAAGTGGCTTCTTTGCTGCCCTTCTTGACACCAGGCCATCTTCCAAAAGTCTTCGCCTCACTGTGTGTTCAGATGCGCTCACACCTGCCTGCTGCCATTCCTTAGCAAGCACTGCAGTGGTGGCACTCCGATCCCGTAGCTGAATTCTCTTTATTAGACAATCCTGGAGCTTGCTGGACTTTCTTGAATGCCTGAAGAATTGTACCTCTTTCCTTGAAGTTCTTGATGATTCTATAAATTGTTAATTTAGATATTAAATAATAAATTAAATCTTAATAGCCACAATATCCTTGCCTGTGAAGCCATTTTTATGCAACGCAATGATGGCTGCATGCGTTTCTTTGCAGGTCACCAAGGTTAACAATGGAAGAACAATGATTTCAAGCATCACCCTCCTTTTAACATGTCAAGTCTGCCATTCTAACCCAATCAGCCTGACATAATGATCTCCAGCCTTGTGCTTGTCAACATTCTCACCTGAGATAACTAGACAAATACTGAAATGATCTCAGCAGGTCCTTTAGGGCGCACTCACACTATGTACAGTTGCCTTGAACCGGGCCGAAGCACACTTGTCCCCCCGTCTCCCCCGACGGCCCACACTCACATTACATTCGGGCCTGAGCACGCTTAGGTCATCGATGATGAGCTGTTCAGTTTAAGAAGCGCTCTTGCTCAGCACAGTGGAGATTTCTTTAGTTATATTGTTTTAGTTGTTTGGGATGCAGTGAAACGCAGTCAAATATTTTGCCTAACAGATCAGCCACTTTTGACGCTCAAAAATAACCATAAAGTCCTCGTGCTGCAGGAATTAGGAGGTTTGCTTAAGGTGCAGCTGTCATGCAGTGAGGGGTTTGCGTATTTAAACTAGTTTAATAAACTACTGCATTCATTAAACAGTAAGAATGATTATCATTATCGTAACACTTTTCCATGTTGCTATCCTAATGCCAGCATGTTTTAACTTCTAGACGTGGCTAGCTTGTGTTATTATGCTACCCTTACAGGCCTACATGCCTGCTAAAAAAATATCAGATGCTGATAAGATATGTTTTTGCTGGTTTCAATGCTTGTCTTGTTGGTTTCAATGCTGGTTGTGCTGGTTTCAATGCTCGTTTTTGTGGTTTCACTGCTGAGTTCAATGCTGGTTTTGTTGGTTTTAATGCTGGTGTTGCTGGTTTCAATGCTGGTTTTGCTGGTCTCAATGCTGGTTTTGCTGGTTTTGATGCTGAAATTGCTAGTGTCAGTGCTAGTTTTACTGGTTTCAATGCTGGTCTTGCTGCTTTCAATGCAGGTTTTTGTGGTTTCAATGTTGGTTTTGCAGGTTTCAAGGCTTGTTTTACTGGTTTCAATGCTTGTTTTACTGGTTTTAATGCTTGTTTTACTGGTTTCAATTCTGGTTTTGCTGGTTTCAATGCTGGAATTGCAAGTTTTAATGCTGGTTTTGCTGGAATTGCTGGTTTCAATGCTGTTTTTGCTGGTTTCAATGCTGGTTTTACTGGTTTCAATGCTGGTTTTGCTGGTTTCAATGCAGGTTTTTGTGGTTTCAATGCTGGTTTTGCAGGTTTCAATGCTTGTTTTACTGGTTTTAATGCTTGTTTTACTGGTTTTAATGCTTGTTTTACTGGTTTTAATGCTTGTTTTACTGGTTTCAATTCTGGTTTTGCTGGTTTTAATGCTGGAATTGCAAGTTTCAATGCTGGTTTTGCTGGAATTGCTGATTTCAATGCTGGTTTTGCTGGTTTCAATGCTGGTTTTGCTGGTTTCAATGCTGGTTTTGCTGGTTTCAATGCAGGTTTTTGTGGTTTCAATGCTGGTTTTGCTGGAATTGCTGGTTTTAATGTTGGTTTTGCTGGTTTCAATGCTGGTTTTACTGGTTTCAATGCTGGTTTTGCTGGTTTCAATGCTGGTTTTTGTGGTTTCAATGCTGGTTTTGCTGGAATTGCTGGTTTCAATGTTGGTTTTGCTGGTTTCAATGCTGGTTTTGCTGGTTTCAATGCTGGTTTTACTGGTTTCAATTCTGATTTTGCTGGTTTCAATGCTGGAATTGCAAGTTTCAATGCTGGTTTTGCTGGAATTGCTGGTTTCAATGCTGGTTTTGCTGGTTTCAATGCTGGTTTTACTGGTTTCAATGCTGGTTTTGCTGGTTTCAATGCAGATTTTTGTGGTTTCAATGCTGGTTTTGCTGGAATTGCTGGTTTCAATGTTGGTTTTACTGGTTTCAATGCTGGTTTTACTGGTTTCAATGCTGGTTTTGCTGGTTTCAATGCAGGTTTTTGTGGTTTCAATGCTGGTTTTGCTGGTTTCAATGCTTGTCTTGCTGGTTTCATTGCTGGTCTTGCTATTTTCAATGTTTTGGAAGTCTCCTTTGTTTGTCACACCCATTACATGTCTTTCGGCCTCTGCTAATATGCTGATGCTCTGAATTTGATGTGTTTGGTTAAGGAGTCATGGGAAATGTGCAGAGCTGGTGGGATCTACGTGAGATTGTCCACGTGGGACCCATGTGGGTTTGCCCATGAAGGATCCCACATGCAATTCCAAGCAATCCCATGTGCATCCCACATGGGCAAGTGAAACATAAAATGAAAGTAAAAAATTTTGGTATGAAAAATAATATCGCTGGTTTTAGCTCAGTCACAGAGTTCTGTGTATAGACGAGTGCATTCTCCTCCTGTCTTGGGCAGCCCGATTTGGGGGAAATTTTATTTTTTTATTTATTTTTTTTTATTAAATGCTATAGAAAAACAAGATAATAATAGTATAAATGTTTTGATAATAAATAAAGGTTTAAAATAAGCATTTTTCTCTAGACATTCAGTTTAAGAAAAAATGTCAGATGTGGGCCTTCAAAAAAATTTCAAAGGAGGTGGGCCCAGAAGTGAAAAAGGTTAAGAACCCCTGGTATATTGTACTAAATAGGCACAACTATTTCACAGTAGCTTTCCCAACACTGGTTTAAAATGGCCTATGACTGGTGATTCACGACCTCTAAGTCCACAGGAATGTAACGCGGTGATGCCTCACACTTAAGATAAATCTAAGTGTCACTTCTCTATCTCCAGATGTGTTCGAACCATGCCAGATTGTTGGTGGAAAAGATAAACAAGCATACTCTTGCAATTACCGTTGTGAAAGTATGAGGAAAGCAGGCAGGACTCGGATCCCTGGATGTTTTGACAGCTGTCTGAAGAGTTTTTGTCCTTCCCCACTGTTGTGGCCTTAAAGCGGGTGACTCACTCCACTCAGAAAGGCCCAGCTGTGAATCCTAGATGTCTGGATCTGATCAAAGTTAGCGCGGGATTAGCGGTTAGCGCTGATGCTGGTGACAGCCCTCCAGTCTCTCTGCAGTTTGATCTGATTAGCGGATAGAGGGTGGATGAAGATGATTGTGGGCTGAAACGTTCCTGGGAATTAATTCGCACACCTGTGTTTTGTGCTTGGAGAGATCATGACAACTCCTCGCTCGTCCATCAGCGACTGGGATGCAGATGTTCGGAGTGCGATGCTGTCTTCTTTCAGTATGTATGTCTAAAACAGGAAGAGTTTGTGTTATTCAAAGGTATCAGTCATTTACTCGACTCTTTTTTTAGTTATGTTATTGCATTGTGACCAGTCATTTTAGTCACCAATTTTATCATCTTTTACTTGCCTTCATGTTTTTCTCAATCGACTTATATTTATACAGTATAACTCAGTAAGTAATTGATTATTTACTAGAATACAAATAGATTGTTGTATAGTACACTGTAAAAACATATATGTTAATTTGCAGTTTTGGTATTTCTGTTTATTTATGGTTGTGAATTTCATTATGCATCCTTGATCTTTGCTTTGTTGTTGAAAATTCACCTTTACAGTTTAACAAAGTGACTTTTATTGACATTTTAGTAATTTGAAACTAAGAAGTAAACTAAAAACTTAATATACAGCACCAACCCTGGCAATATTTCAATTTAAACTATTAATATGTTAACAAAAGTCACTTTTTCTAACTTTTCAAGGTTCAAAAGTTGTTGCAAGAAAGAATAATGTCCCATAATGCAATTGAAAATCATAAATAAAAACATAATTCACTACATAGGGGGAAAATGCTAATTTACGGACATTTTTTTAAATTTTTTTTACAAATTTCAATTTTTTTTTAAATTACAAATTTACAAGCTGATTATTATTTTTAAAGCAAAATTAGATAACACTTTATTTGGATTTTCCATATAAGTATTAGTAGACTGTCTGCTTAATATCTGTTGATACTGCTCCTTCAACAGACATATTTCAATTTACACTAATCCTAACCCCAACCCCAACCTAACAGTCTACTTATCATCTAGTGAGAATTAGTTGCAATGCAACTTAAATTCAACGAACCATCAAAATAAAGTGACCCAAACTTATTTTTTCAAGACATCTATTTGACTTGTGTACCTTATTTTGTGATCTCTGAAATCATACAATTACAAATGTGAGCTGTTATGAGTGAATTAGTTGAACTTAAAAAGATAGTTCACCCAAAAATGAAAATGTACTTGCTTTTTACTTACCTCAAGTGGTTTAAAACCTTGACTTTCTTTCTTCTTGTTACAGTCACCAGCGATCTAGCGACTGTAGATCGCTGGAGAACTACACACATGCCACAGTTATGAACTACATATCCTGTCATGCAGCTCACAAACACCTGTTCCGGTTTTATATTTATTTCACACATACACAGCTGGGAGCTGCTCAAGGACGGATTTGACGGACTGTAAATACATCACACTTACACACACAGTGCTGAGTCTTGTTTACCTGTAAACATTACGAAGCATTTTTCTAGGCTTGTTTTTCCGTTCAGTGTTTCCAGACCCTTGCTTTGTTTATTGATTTTTGCCGTTAGCCACCTGAACCGACCTCTTCGCTTATTACTTGACTTCTCTCTTGGATTACCCTGTATGATACTGTTTGCTCCTGTGATTGACCATTGCGTGTCTGACCATTCTCTGTTTAAATAAAGATGCTGCATTTGGATCCTCAACCCTGTTGTCATTATTGTGCATTCACATGGGGCTTCAGCATCAACGCTTGACTGAGGGCTTATCTAAAGTTGGGGCTGATGTGATCATCATAGCAGCGTCAGCCAATGGAGTAAGTCGGCAATTGGCTACTGTCTGAGCTGGGGTATTTGCATAAAGCGATCTGATTGGCTGACGTTGGCGCTTGAAAAGTTGAGAAATTTACAACTTCTGCAGTGAGCAACGCTACTGAAGTTGCGCCGATGGATCCACAAGTCAATTCGGCAATACTTGACGTCACCCATTGAAAGTGAATGGGAAGCGCTGACGCCCCGTGTGAATGAACCGTATGTTACACTTCTCTTAAACACACAAAAAAGTATTGATTAGGTATATGGATGTAATTTTCCAACATTTTTACAAATATTTTCTTTTTTTGTGTTTAACAGAAGAAAGAAACTGAAATAGGTTTGAAATGTGGTGTGGTGGGTGAGTAAATGATGACAGAATTGAAGTTTTTTGGTGAACTGTCCCTTTTACGACCGAAATAAACTGTTTGTTTCCAAGTGCCAACAAAACATTATGGTTTTGGTGGCTTAGTTCAAATTACAGAACATCAAGACTTTTAAAACTGGACACAAATTATGGTTATAGTCTCAGCCTCAGACATCATGCCCATATACCACTGGCTGAACATTCAACAGAATCAATGTTGTCCTCTGTATGGTTAAATTTTACATGGATTTCTGGAGACATTCATTCTGGTTGCTTTAATAGTTCACCCATTGGCTTTAATAGCCTCATGGGCAATGCTCTGATATGTAGCGTCATTGCGATTCGAGCACCCTGAGTTTGAGACTCAACTTGTGGATCTTTCCCAATCTCATTTCCAATGCTTCCTATCTGGCATCTATCATATCCAAATAAAAGCCATCAAAAATACATATTTAATGGTTAGCCTGGAAACATCACAAAGCCATCTGATGGAAAAAAAAAAGTTGTTTAAATCTCGGACCTTGAGGATTCATCAATATTGATCAACTGCTTTATTGGTTCTTAAACATATACAAGGTTCTCCGCATAATCAAAGCACATCATTGTCAAATTAAAAGACCCTTTCAAAATGAACACATTTTTCACAGACGATCCATCACTAACAAACGTCCATTAGTTTTCCAGAAGGTAGCTTGTCTGCCAACTAGACATGGCAAGAGTTCTGTTTTTCAAGCCAGGCTGACTGTTAGGAATGTTTCCCTAAAGATCAAGTTGTTTGCCCTCTTAAATCTTTTATGGAAGATCAAGTGAATTAGTTAAACCAGAAGAGGATAGCTGGCCAAAATTAGACTTTGAAATTGTTTTTGGATGATTTCGTCTTGCGTTCAGTTTTCCAAAAGTGCTCGTTGATGTTAAAAAAATGAAGAGATCTGCAAACAGATTTACCGCAAGCATCTCATTAGCATGGCTGTCAATGAAGTGCACACTATTGTGCAATAAGAAACTGTATTCTTGGTTCGTGTTTTTAGTGAGAATTATATATATATTTCCACTTTTGGAATATTTAATTCCATGTAGGTTTGAGTTTGAATTGAGTTTGAACTTGATTTCAGCAGTAGGTCATGTTTTGTACACATACATACATACTGTAATAAATTGGCACTCGCACTCCTAAAACTTTGTGCATATGTGGCCTATCATTTTTTCCAAATTCTGATTTCAATATTAAGGAGTAAAGGAGAAGTTAAAGAGTTCGTGAAAGTCAACAGATTTTAAAAGATTTTACAGAATGGGCATACATTTAATAACATTTTTCTTCAGAGTATGTTTAACAAAATAATTATTTACTCACTGTCGCCAGCAAGATGGTCGCTGGTTCGAGTCCCAGCTGGGTCAGTTGGCATTTCTGTGTGGAGTTTGCATGTTCTCGTGTGGGTTTCCTTCGATTGCTCCGTTTTCCCCCACAGTCCAATGACATGCGCTACAGGTGTAAGAGTCTAAGGCCCCGTTTACTCTAGTACGTTTTAGTTTTAAAACCGCGTTTTAGAATGAAAACGATCTGCGTCCACACTAGCGTTTCACCCAGCGTTTCTGAACAACTCTCTGTCTACACCAAACCACTGAAAACACACATCACGTGACCACACACACACACTCTGGCATGTGCTGCAGCATATCTAGCCAGATGAGAGCTGTGCTCGTAGAACTGTTCATCAAGGATCTACTGCTGGATCCAATCTCACTATATTTGTTAAACGTGATATTTAATTCATCTTGTTGTCTATATCTAACAACATATTCCCCGACTTTGCATTTTTTAATACTTGTCCTCAGGTAACGTGTTTTGGCTGAGTGCAGAGATAAGTTAATAATTAATGTAACCGCGTACGTTCTGTATATTGACTGATTGTTTGCCTTTATTTCCTATAATGTAGAAACTTATTGTACGGTATACTTTTATAATGGCCATGACTGATGATTAACACTGATATTCAGCAAAAGAGGGACCTATGTTTAGTAATTTCACTGAGAATGAAAGGAGGCAGTAGGCTACGTTTTGTTATACTGTAAATATGCATACAGTGAAGATGACGCTCATATATGTAGCTACACGACGCCTCAACATTTCTGCTGTCTGTTAAGTTGTTAATATGAAAATAAAAATAGCAGTTCCTTATATCATGTTTTCATTTTATTGTTAAGAAAGTGAAACAATGTACGTATCCAGGATTATGTGAATAAGGTTATAAGAATGTTCCTTTTTGAAGATTTACCCGACATGTCCTCGGGAGTCTGTTTTCCATATCAAACTTGCGAAGTCTGAACTTACAAGGAGAGGATGCAGGACTGAACTGTGTGTAGGCTACTTAATATTGAGGAAAAGTCCCAATCAGAGAGGCGAATGTCTGCAGCCCCGTCTCTTAAGCTTTTCCAAAACATTCCATTTTCGGCGCTCGAAAACTCCGGCGTAGTGTGGATGGATGGCGTAACCGTAGCAAAACTTTTGCGTTTTAAAACGAAAGCGCATTAGTATAAACTGGGCCTAAATTATCATATGCATTTGTTTTTATGGCAAAACATCTTTTTTCACTAAAGAAGGCCTACACAAGTTCCAAAGGCAGATACTGATTAGATCATGGCCTGGTGTGTGGACTTTGGGGATTTTACGATGTGGTCACATGTTGATTGGTCAGTTTGAATGTCTCAGCATTTGGGCTTTGGTCACACGGTCAAGAAAGAGACAAAATAGCTGGTAAACTTTGCTCTGTCTTTTGGTAAACTTTGCTCCCTGCTCTGTCCTGGTCTGTCTTTTCCTGGTCTGTGCTGTCCTGCTCTGCTCCTCTTCTGATCTGGAGTCTATCTTCTCTGCCTCTTTAAGGCCTTCCTGCTCTCTTTGTCTCTCCCTCCCTCTGTCTTTCCTTCTACCTCTGGTAACTTTATTTTAATTTAAGCTGGGTACAAATATTTTCATAAGTTTTTTTTATCATTTCATATTCGATCATTTTATACAGTTAATTGTGCTTAATTCAGTTGTAACCATAAAGAATTTATGTCATTAAATCATGTCATTTTCAAGTATTTGTGAGTTACTTTTGATTTAACATCAACACTTAATTGCTCCATATTGCAATACAATACAATCACATAATATTAACGCTCGCCCACAATTTTAGCTATTAATACTGCCCTTATTTCCGTTTTTGATATAAATTACAGAAGAATTGTTTGACTAGAAATGTACAGTTTTTTACCATCATGCTGATAACTTTTTAGTCACTCAGCAAAACTACAGTTCGAACTGCTGTGGTTAAAACAGCCTGATCTCACGACAAAACGTAAGTATTTTACGTTTTGTCAGTTTAGTGGCTTTAGAGTTCAGTCGTACGAAAATGTACGATTTTAAAAATGAGGCGTGGCACCTAACCCCACCCCTAAACCCAACCGTCATTGAGGGATGAGCAAATCGTACTAAGTTGTACGAATTAGATCATACGAATTAGCCACTAAATCAAAAAGTTACGAATTGCCGTAAGATTGTGTTGGTTAAAACTCATTCTTACACAGGTGAATTGGACAAACTAAATTTCCCCTAGAGTTTGAGTGTGTGAATGCGAGAGAGTTTATGGGTGTTTCTGGAAGGGCTTCCGCTAAGTAAAACATATGCCAGAGTAGTTGGTGGTTTATTCTGCTGTGGCAACCCCTGATGAATCAGCGACTAAGCCAAAGGAAAATTAAAAAATGAATAATGCACTCAAAACTGCAGTTGTAAACAAATTCTTGGTAACATTTGAGTTTTTGTATAATGCCCACAATTAACTATTCTGGTCTATTGCCTTCCTATTATTAAGACACTGTTTATTAGCACTTATAAAGTATGATCTTCTTCTACATCCCTAATCCTACCCAATACCTGAACCCAACTACCTTACTTACTATTAATCATAGATATATACACTAGATATAGCATACAGACCCTGTGAATGCGTCAATAGCGCCGCCACATTTGTACAGTGCTTCCAGGACTAAAGTCATTCAACCGCACTAGTCAAGACTATAGCCAATCTGAACATGCTAGACGCAGTGGTGGAAAGAGTACTGCCCAACAGACACACAACATCATAAAATGTTAACATTAGGTTTGATTAAGTTCGATGTCAGGTGACCAAAATTCAATGTCTAGTCAGCGTCTAAGGACAATATTATTTTGATGTCCAATAACGACGTCAAATGACGTTGATATTTGGTTGATTTTAGGTTGGGTTGGAAAGTGACCAAAATCCGATGTCGAGCCAACATCATATTGACAACAAATACTGACATTTATTCGTCAGACATGGCAATGCCTGATAGTAACGTCCACACAACGTCATTGGATGTTGATATTTGGTTGGTTTTAGGTTGGACATTGACGTCGACCTGAAGTTGGGTTCTGACATCAACACAATTTTGTGCAACTTCAATCAGACATTATGTTGAGGTCTTGTGCCTGCTGGGTGTTTAAGGCCATTTCGGTCATCATGCAGTAAACATCCGTCATCTTCTCATCAGTGACATGCATCTAAACATTGTAAAGATTTTGGACATCTTCTTGGACACGCTTCTTGGACAATGCTTCCAAACAGTTTGCTGCAATTATAAAGCACCCATGTCTTGAGGTAGTTCATTATGATGCGATATACCTCATAGTAATTTGATTGAACAGGAATCACAGGACTGATTTTTCTAATCCCCATAGACAAGAAAAAATAGTGACTAATTCCTGAAGAAAAACTACTCAATTACAGTAATTTGAGCCTTCCTGCTCTCTTTGCTGAATCAAAACTTTTTAAAATCCCGAGTCAATATTGGAGTTACTTTTGCATGCTGGAGGAAGGATGATACCAAGGCTGAAGTAATGCTGTGAGTTTACTCGCTTCATTCGCGCATCAAAATCTGCTTCATTCGCGAGTCAAATCTTCTTCATTTGCGCATCTAAATTACTTCAGAACAGATGTAGATTCGCATCATCGGCAGGGCTTCTGTCTGCCCGGTGACTGTAGCTTCATTGCTAAATGGCTAACATGGATTTTATTGAGCAAATAACTGTGTTTATGTGCTTTATGAAGGCTGAAAAACTGCATCGAGTTGTTTGGAGCAGTGTCTGAGTCCACTAGATCCCTTCAGAGGTGCACCCAAATCTGTGAACTCATAAACTCCTCCAGAAACTTAACCTGGATGATGGAAGCTTTCAGTGGTGCATCTGACTGAGCCGAGCACAGTTTGATGAACTGTTGTCGGTGTAGGCAGGAGGATTTTCCCCCGGGACACCAACAACAGGCACTACGTCATAATCACGCCCCTAAAGGAGCAAGCTCCTGATTGGTTACCGCGGCGCGAATATCTCCTGAAGTTCAGATTTTTGAACTCGAGCATTTCGTGCGCTAAGCGCATCAAATGCTCAATTCGTGCATATTAGGCCATTCGCATCGCGTCATTTGCGCGTATCGCGCCGCAGGATGCCTATTCTTGTCTTTGCATTGACTTAACATGTAAATCACTCGCGCTTGACGCGTGTTCCGTGTCTGATGTGAACACAGCATTAGACAGGTAATGTTATGTTTTAAAACTCTTATAGTCAGGCAAAGCTGATATTTGTGTTGTTACAAATGGGTTAAATGCACAGAAGTGTTGTTCAGCCACTGAAATCTTCCAGCGAATAATTGATGTGACTATTTTCAGTTTTATAAAGGACCTTTTACACCATCGATAATGTAGATTTTTATATAGTTTAACAACAAAACATAAGTAAATAGCACTATGCAGCCTAGCCTGCTTTACGATGACAGTGTGCTCCTTATATTGTTTACTATGCTACTTAGAATATTCGGTCTGAAATAGTAAGTAAGTATGGCTTAGTAATATGTGTAATGCCTGCACGCCGCACTGCCAACCACCAAGCATGAAATATTGCACATTATGACAAGTTTTACTTGCTACACAACTGAAAACGTGCTAGATATAATACAGTTTTTCATCCTGAATTGTAGTTTTTAAAGTACTATAAAGTTTTCTAACTGGCGAATTGCATGATCCAGTGGGTTGTCTGCTGTCATCTTTAAGGTGCACGCGATCGCGATTTCAGGAGGCATGGCTTTGGATGCCAGGGGTGGGAATGTGTTTCAAATTTATTATGCTAACCTGTTAGCATTTTGTCAGATCACCTACTGCATCTTTAACTTCATTCACATGGATCCACAAATATGCTAAAATACACTGTATTACGTGTTAGAATGGAAGACATGTTTTGGCATAGAAACAAATGCACATGATAATTTTCATTCTTACAATGTATGCCAAGCCAGTAGTTGAGTGACTTTAAAGAAACCAACACAATTGCATGATAATTTGTAACATTTCGATTTGGTAGCTAATTTTTAGTGATCTGATTTGTACAATTTAATACAATTTGATCATTCCCCAATAAAGGTGGGGTTTTGGGGGCAGGTCTTCCTTTCAAAATTGTACACAGTTTGTATGAATATTCCACTTTTCTGACAATACGTAAATCAATTATATTTCCTGGTGAGGTTGGGCTGAAATAAACATGTGCTTGTGCACATTATGATGTATTTTTAGTCAGGTTCAGATCTCTACTCACCTTATTCTTCGCGTACGAGCAGGCGCAGCCATTTGAATCTTTTTGGTTCGAGACTTCTGGTATCATTCACTTCCATTTATTTTTAGACATATAAAACATACTGCTTGATGTTGCAAACTGACATTTTCTTATTACATGATTCTGCTTTGTTTGTATAATCATGCCAACATTTGTTTGTTGAGCGAGTTTGACCATTTCTGTGGTTTATTATTCCTAGTAAATTCTCAGTGAGCTGAATTGGACGTTCTAAAACAATCACAAAAAACGAGTGCACTTCCGCATTAAAGAATAAGGTCAATAAACGCAATATGTGATATGCTTGTGTAACTTCAGTATTTTCATAAAATTGCCGTTTACAGTTTACACACACTATAAAGAAACCTGTTTTTAAAAGTTTGCATTTTCAGACCCACAAAACATTGTTGACTTGAAACATAAAACTATATTTTTTTCTGTCTTGAAAACACAATGTTGTTGTGTTGATAATGGTGTAGCTGGTGTAAATTCAATTGTCAAAACGAGTAAGTTATTAGTTTCAAATTACACAAGTATCTACATGTAATTGATTAAACTCTCAGTCAGAGTATCCTATATTTGATGTGCTGCAGCGAATACTTTGACATTCCTCCCTAAGTACAATTCAGTCTCGAGCTGGGAAAGTGATCTGTTTTCAAAGGCCGCAGATCTGTGACCCAAACCATTGTTAGTGAACTCTGTCCTCAGCTCAGGACCGAACAATACACCTTGTTTGGACAGGTGATCTTATTCCTAATGTGAAGAAGGCTTTGAGTGAGATAACAGGCTTAGACATCTTTTGCAACAAAAGCAGCGGGTTTTAATCTGACAGCAGGATTCCCAGTCGAAGCCACACATTCTCCATTTCAGACGCGAAAGAAAAAATCGCCAAAGACAAGCAGGTTGATTATGGAAACTCATCAAAGCCTTTCATGAAGATTTTTTAATCTGTTTGTTTGTTCATTTAGCCATGTTGTATCGCAAATGAACGTCACCCAAATGCTGCAAATGGGCTTGTAAATGAATGTCAATTATGTGGCCCAATTAGTGTGATGTGTTTACTGTGTAAACAGAGGCTGTTTGTTTGCGCTCTCTGCAGAATTCATCCGAAGCTCTGTTTGTGTTAGCTTTTCTTACAGAATGCTCCTCAGCTGTGAACCTTTGGATTCTCCCTTAATGATTTAAGATCCGTCTGCTGCTTTAAGATCTAAACCTTATACGCAGAGAGCAAACAGGTTTTGCCAGCAGTTGTACGTGTCTTTTAAAGCGTTTGCGATGCTTTTCCCTATTTTTCCCGCCACACTCCAATTGCAAATGTCTGTTTTGTCACATTAATAAGTGAACACAGAAGCCTGAACTTGTCTATGGAAAACTTCAGACTGACAGGCCTTTCCATACACTCCTCCCCAAAAGGATCAAGGGGGGGTTATTACTCACTTATTACTCCTTCAGAGTAGCCGAGGTGTGGATTAGGAGGCATTAGGTGTCACCCTGGATGTAGACTGAAGAGTGATGCTAAAGAAACCTCTCTTAAATGAAGCGTGGAGACAATGGTCCCCTATTTGATTGGGCTCTTTCCATCAAAGCCAACCCTGTTTTGCTGGGATTAGTGCTCATGGGTGAGTCATGTGACTCCGGGAGAAGGCGGGACTCACACCTGACTCAGGTGAGAAATGTTGAACCTGTGAAGATCTTCAAGAAGAAGTCCTTCTTCCCGCAGGATCTCCAAAGCGTCTGGAGCTTTTCTTCTAGAGTTTGCTGGATTTGGTCATGTTTGGCGCTGGGCATTTGGTGTCTCCTCTGTCTCCTGCAGTCTTCCACTCTCCGGCTGCTCATTTCTTCCCTGCGTTCCCCAGCAGGTTGAGTTCTCCGCAGATCTTCATACCCGGGCCTCTGCTCAGCTATGAGCTCCTGCGCAGTTACCTGCAGCCTGAACCCTGCAAACAGAGCCTGCTGCTGGCCGCTCATCCATCTACAGGACGCCCTGCTGACAACATCGGTGAGCACGATAAAACATGAAGTCCATTTCTTAGAACATATAATATAGACATATTTTATGTTGCAAGTTTTTATTTGAGTGAAAAGCAAAAAGACTTTATTTTTGTGTAATATATTAGTAATATACATACAGTTACATATATTACAAATATTTTGTAATAATTTTATTATGTATTGCTTTAATTTTTACAAGAATAATACTTAATTTGTTCTATTCTATTCTATTCTATTCGGTTCTGTCCTTTTTTAATATGTTATGTTACATTAACTTATATTAAATTAAATTAATATTATATTATATTTTAGTATATTATATTATGTTATATTGTTAAATTAATTATATTATATTATATTATATTATATTATATTATATTATATTATATTATATTATATTATTAAAACTAAACCACCATTTTACCAATTTGATATTTATATTAATTAATATATAATAATTTCCTTGCTCTGTTAAACATCGTTTGGGAAATATTTAAAAGAAGAAAAAAAATTCAAAGGGGGTTGAATAATTCTGATTGCAACTATATATATTTTATATATGAGCAATTCCAGCGTTATGGATGTGAAATTTGCAACTCAAAACATAAATTCACATAATAAGTATATGTTAACCGTATATTGAAACATCTGTTTATATTTTACATAATAACTAAACACAGAGTTATAGGATCAGAAAAAGATCAATCTGTAAACATTTTTTATATTTTAAATGAGGAAAATAAACATGTGTTATGGATGTGACAAAAAAGTCTGCAAGTTTACAGTATACAACATACTTTGTAGAAATTCTGTGAATGAAACTGCACAACCCAAAAGAAATAATCAAAAGGATAAGAGTTGGTTCTCTATAGAACAAACATGATTTTATTTTATTTGACATCTTTGCATTTATGAAGGAAAAGCTTCGCTATGCATGTGACACTTTTCCGTTATGGATGTGACAGATGTGAAATTTCCAAGATAAGATTCCATGTTAAGATCAGATCAGAATAAGTAAGTTGTTTCAAAACTATATCTGTTACCCAGAATGACAATGAACATTTGTAAGTTATATGGGAAATTAAAGCACTTTGCTTGTATTTAAAGATTTCTATGTATATACATTCTGGACATGTATACACAATACACATAGACACTACAGGCCTAATAAGTGTTAATGCTAATGAATATCAAAATATGAATAAATGATCCATAAAATTACGTATTTATGACCACAAAGGCAACATTAACCTTTTAAAAATTGTGTTACAACTGTCTTATTTTAGCCTATCACATTTTTATTAAAACACACCTAAAGGCTATTTTATCCTATTAATATTATAAAGTTCTATCTGCCTTCTAAACGATTTTGAGATATGGAGCTTCAAAGTTTTTGCAATCCATATAGAAAACAATATGTGTGTAACATCTTTTATTTTTTATTTTATTTATTTTTTTAATAAAAAGTCTTAAAATGTAAACAACTTATAAAAAAACATCCCATAATGTAAATATGGGAATATGACAATAACTCAATTTTGACAAAAATGTCAGATAGAACCTTATAATTCTAAGGTGGCGAAACATCTATAGTCACTAGCGAGTTAGCTTTAGGTCTTATATATTTATTTATTTATATTTAGGCCCAGGGGCGGACTTAACCAATAAGCAAGGCAAGCAGCCGCTTAGGGCCCCAGGGAATTAGGGGGTCCCGACCAATGCCAAGAAGCCTATATTAATCATATAGCTCTTTTATTAATTCTCTGTCATATGCTGTAAAATCCATGTATAATCATTAAGATTTTAACATTATTACTTCTTTTCTAATCTGGGGGCCCCCATGAATAGTGGAATGTTCGGTAGCTTAAGAAGTGTCTGTTTAAATAAAAGATTTTTTTCCCAGTGAACAGTGATGGCCACTGATTCACAAACAGCTTTTATTCAAATAATGATAAAAAGATTACTACTAGAGTTTAAAAAATGACAGCGCTGTGTGTTTTTACGGTTGCATCTTCGTCCAATATGTTCAGTGGCAATGGGTACAATTTAATTTTACATTAAGAAGGATTCTATTTTAAATATATTTTTAGCATGCAGTTTATTAAAATAATAATAATAATACTAATTATAAATGAATCTACAGAGGAAAAACATCTATAGAGAAAGAGAATGTTTTGAGTTTCAATATGGCCCCATAAAATTGCTTAGGGTCCTCAAATCATAAGTCCACCCCTTTATACACTGTAACAAATAAATCCGTAAAATTTACAGTAAAAAACCGGCAGCTGTGGTTGCCAGTATTTTACAGTTAAAAATACGGTACAAACCGTAAAGGTAATTTCTCATTTTAACGGTAAACTACCGTATTTTATTAATTTATGGAGGCAATATGTATGCATTTTGATTTACCATCATCTACACATCTTTGATTACACAGTTAGACACGTTAGCACACCCACATGCAGGTGGTGATAAGGTAGTTACATAATGAACCAATCCTCATCACAAAAAGCTTTTCCCACAAGCAGAAAGATGCATCAATATATAGAAGGTGCTCAGTGTCATTCACACAGCTATTAAACACCAGTATCGTAACACGCATAAAATTAAAGTCATGAAATAAACATTGTTTATCAACATTAGATGTAACATAAATCTCTAATGTACATAACTGATGGGGAAACAACTAAAAAGATCCATAGTAATGTCAACAAAAAGCATAAAAAGTGATGTGCCATGCAGGAAATTCTGGGAAAGTCAATTAACGCCGTATATATTAAGGAAACATACCGTTAACCAGGTTACGGATTTGTACTGTAGCATTTTTACAGTTTTTTTACCGTTGAAGTCACGGCCATTTTTTTTACAGTGTAGGCCTATATATTTCGGTGGTTTGTCCTTAATAACATATTGTTCTTAATAAGCATAACGTTCATTAACAGAGTCCATTAGCGACTCATATTAGCTCATAATTGTCCATCCTCATTTTACAGTATTTAATAGGATTCGAAATGTTTACAAAGGATCGGCTAACAGCTCGTAACTAACAATCAATTATCCGGCTCGGCTGAAGAGGCCTTAATGAACGCCGCGCTAATTATCCAATCTAGAGCCATTAGTTCCTTGTCAGCCGCTGGCAATTGTCTAATTGGCGGCTGCGATGTGGCTTCCAGATGAACCGCGGCCAGTGAAGCAGCGGCGGGCGCGCGCGAACTACAGCAGCTGGCAGCTGGAGGAGCTGGAGAAGACCTTCCAGAGCACACACTACCCGGACATCTTCATGAGGGAAGCCCTGGCGCTTAGACTCGACTTGATAGAGGCCCGAGTGCAGGTTCGTCCAGCTTTCTCTTTCTCACTGCGATTCAGGATACATTTGGAGACAGAATATAGGCTACTGAATGTTTATGACGATTAATGTTTGCATTTCACACAATTGAGAGTCTTGTTGATCTTTAATATGGGCTACATATCTAAATCTAGAAAACAACTGGAAAAATAAGAATAACAATGACGTGATTTTAATTATTACAGAAATATTGAAAATGATCAATAATATTTAAAATGAAAAGTAGGCTATTTGAGAAAAATGGAGACAAAATAATAAATTTGTTATTTTTCCTACAAATATATTATACTATAAATGTATAGGGAATTAAGGGGAAAAATATTGAAGTGAGAAATTAATTTAAAAATCAATTAAATTATATTAATAATTAACAATGATTTCTGTATAATAATTAGAAAAAAATCTTAAAATGACATTATGAATAACTCATTATTATTACTTATAGTTGATACTGATAGTTAAAAAAAAGAAAAATCAGTCATTTAATTTTTTCATAAGTAAATTATATATTATACAGTTGAAGTCAGAATTATTAGCCCCCGTTTATTTTTCCCCCAATTTCTATTTTAACGGAGAGAAGATTTTTTTCAACAAATTTCTGAACATGATAGTTTTAATAACTCATCTCTAATAACTGATTTATTTTATCTTTGCCATGATGACAGTAAATAATATTTGACTAGATATTTTTCAAGACACTTCTATACAGTTTAAAGTGACATTTAAAGGCTTAACTAGGTTAATTAGGCAGGTTAGGGTAATTAGGCAAGTTATTTTATAAAGATGGTTTGTTCTGTAGACTATCGAGGAAAAAAAAATTACTTAAAGGGGCTAATAATTTTGTCCTTAAAATGGTTCATAAAAAAATAAAAACTGCTTTTATTCTAGCTGAAATAAAGCAAACAAGACTTTCTACAGAAGAAAAATATTATCAGACATACTGTGAAAATGTTCTTGCTCTGTTAAACATCTTTTGGGAAATTTTTAAAAAACAAAAACAAAGGGGGGCTAATAATTCTGACTCCAGCTGTATAGTATATACTGTATTAAATATAAGTAAATTATATTTTTAGAAATAAAATTTAGAGTTAAAATATAAAATTTATTATTAAAATAATACAATTACAAAAATCAAACGGAAAAAAAATCTTATTAAAAAAATCTGCTGTATCACAATTATCCTTTCACATTTTATAATTTATACATGAGAAGAATCTGCTTGCCACTGAAAACAAGACTAATGCCATTATTCATAATTGTAAATTAACTACTTAACTGTCATTTATTTTCAGACTTGAAAATGATACATGGTATATGAATATGATCATTTTAATTTAAACATTCGGAAAAACTCCTACCTGTGCAATACTGACAATTAAGGGATTAATGTTGTGTCACTGGTGGTTCATTCATTAATTCATTTTCTTTTCGGCTTAGTCCTTTTATTAATCCGTGGTCGCCACAGCTGAATGAACCGCCAACTTATCCAGCATGCTCTACCAGTCGCAACCCATCACTGGGAAACACCCATACACACTCATTCACACACACGTACACCACGGACAATTTAGCCTACCCAATTCACCTGTACCACGTCTTTGGACTTGTGGGGGAAACCCACACGAACACGGGGAGAACATGCAAACTCTCCACACAGATATGCCAATTGACCCAGCCGAGGCTCGAACCAGTGACTTTCTTGCTGTGAGGCAAACCTGCTACCCACTGCGCACTGTGGCAGTACCTTTTCAAAAAAGTATCAATTTATTAATACTTTTTACCTTTTTAAGACATGGACATTTCAGTATAAACAAGTACCTTTTGGAAAGGGACTTCTAATAATGGCTCTCGTACCAAATATTATTACATTTATTTTTTTAAAACTATATTTTTACATTTAATTGAACGCGTGGCTGTTTCAAAGCAGCTGTTTGTTAAAATGTCTAGCAATGTCTAAAAGAGAACTCCTCCTAACCCCACAAATCTTTTTCACTGCAAGTTATATTTCCTAAAAGCACTCAAATTAACAGCACATACATTTTAAAATTCAATTTTCATCTGACTCCAAACCAAAAAGACTAATTGAATTTTATTTATTTCTGAAAAGCAAAGCTAATGCCAACATACTGTATGTATTCTTAATATCTGCGTAACACAATCTAACTCATTTTAAAACAACACAAACTCCACAATGAGTAAAAAATCTGTTCACACCTGTTCCTCCAGGTGTGGTTTCAGAACCGTCGGGCTAAAATGCGTCGTCAGCTGAAGCTCCAGATCCAAACGGGGGAGCAATGCAGCCAACGGGACACTGACACCAAACACCACGAATCCTCCATCAGCAACCCAGAGCTCCACAACAACAGCAGCAGCCCATGCTGGGACAGAAACCAAGACAGAACAAATCCCGCTCACCCCAAACCCTCACCCTCAGCCATCAAAAGCCCTGTCACAGACCTGCTCCAGCGGCCTGGAGACCAACAGGACTCTGAGAGTCCTGGTCCAGAAGATCTGCGCTTCTGCAGTATTGCCAAACTGAGAGCGAAGGCCAGAGACTATGAGGCTGAGATTCACAGCACTGTGGCCAGAGAGAGGAAGATGAAGAGAGTCTCGGACAGAGACTGAGCTGACATCTGTACAGGATACACATCTGCTAAACTCATTATTTATTACACATATACAGTAAGCTTGAGAAAAGCAAAACACACAAAACAAAACAGTGCTGGGTACTTGCTGATGTAATCTAGATTACAAACTAAATACTTATTACATTATAAACATTACATTTTAAAATGGTGATAATCAAATTACTGTAACTTTTTTTGGTACGTGATTACTGTATATGTTATTCACACACTGTAAAAAATATTGCTGCCATAATTATTTAGCTGAATTAAATTACCTTTTCTTGTCATCAATCAAACTGACTATTACACTGTGAAGTTAAACTTTGTCTCACAGTTTTCGATAGCTGTTTTTAACAACTTTAACTCTTAGCTTGAAGTACCCCTGAGATTTGAACAAATATTTCAATAATATTTTAACAACACCATTACATCATGTTTAAAGCTCTCTGATGTCTGTTAATGGTCAGATGATATGCATGTCAAAGGTGTACAAACCAATTTGGAGAAACATTTTTGACCACGTTTTTGCACCGAGTCCTAAAAGACACTTGCAGCCAATAATTTTCTTTGAATTTATTTTATTTTTATGTCAGTATGGTTTACTGTTATCTTTTGAAATAAGTAAAGGATAAGAAAACAAAAAAGTGGTCTTGTAGATTATATTACCAACATTTCTAATCAAAGAATTAATGGTTAATTAATTAATTAATTTAAAAAAAGTCTAAAACACAAAAAAAAAGTCCTTAAAATAACAACAAATGTACAGGCAGCTCTGTTCCTGTTTTTTTACTTGTTATTACATGACCAGTTTAGGCAATGTATTGTTTCAAACATCTAAAAATATTATGAAAAGTCAGTATGTCAAGGTGCTGTAATGAAATTCAAGAATAATTCAACAGAAAAGCACTCTTGAATGAACAACATACCAACTAGTTTATGTTCAAATATAAGGTCATGTAACTGTCAACTGATATATACTTTAATAAGCATCAAATTTACAATATTATTATAATAGCATTATTACTTCTAATAACATTTAGTAATTTTCTTTGCTCTCTTTTTTACATCAATAAGGTGGCAGAATTTCCTTTTAAAAGAAATGAGAAAAGTTGCTAAAAAATGTCAAACAAATGCAGGGTTCCTTCTTGTTGTCTCAACACAAATCGATTAAGATAAACTAATTGTTTTTTTTTTTTACAAATTTTAAGTGGATTGAACATATAAGTTGTCAGCTCGTTTAAAATAAGTAGCAGAAATCACTATTTGAGCGTATTTAGGATTTATTTTTAATCAATTTTCACTCAGAAATAAATGAACTGATAAAATTAGAAAGAAAAGAGAACACTGAATTAAAACTGATCCAAAATAATCCGATTGCATTACCAAAAATGTGTAATCATTAATGTAGCCATTTTCTTAATGTAATGTAATCAGTAGATGGATTACAGTTCATAAGTGATCTACCCAGCACTGGAACACAGATTTCGTCAGCTGAACATAGAATTTTGCTTCTCAGATAATCACATCAGGTGTCTGTGATACACTGTTAACAATTTCCTGTAGAATCTACAGTTACACTGGCTTCAGTTTACTAGTAACTTACTGCAAATCAATTACACCAAAAATACTGTATTTACATTTACAGCAACATTTATCTTGCTGGATATGTATTTACAGTAATGTATATCTTTACTGTAAAATATAGTCATTTTCACAGTGCAACTTTAAAATACAGTAACATACTATATAAGTGTCCTACAGTAAACTTCAGTTCATATTAAATTCAGTTCGCCAGTAATTTACTGTAAATCAATTACAGCAAAAATCCTGTATTCACAATTACAGCACCATTTATCTTGCTGTATATTTAGTGTTTTATATATATTTACTGTAAAATATACAGTATTTTTTATAATGCAACTTTAAAATACAGTAACATATGGCAAAAGTGTCCTACAGTAAAATACAGTTCATATTACAGTTAAATACTGTGTAATTTACAAAAACCGTTAACAGTGTACCTACGAGTAACTCATAACTATAATATGTTTGTTTAGTTTTGTTTGGTATGTTAAAATTTCAAATGTCTATACAAGTTTTTGTATTTCTGTGACTATACAGACAAATGTAAGGCTACATTTTGTCTACTCTGATAATTATTATACTTTTTATTTATATTATTTTGAATGCTCTTTAAAAGGGGATCATGAGATTACAATTAGCAGCATTTCATATAATGCATTTAAAACATATTCAGGTTAATTCCGCATCTACAAAGGTGATGGCTTCAGTTGTTGTTGGACTGACAGCGAGTGAACGAGAAACTAAAAAAGGAAACCGCTGATGATGTCATCGATGGCCTGCTCTTCTATCAGCTCTCCTGTTACCGGTGTGGAAACACAGGACGTCTGCAAGCTGCCACAAGCCCTCCAGGAACACAATGGGGATTTTTTTTGCTCTTCCTGACAAATGTGCTTTTTAAAGACTGTGACACTTGTCGTGTATAGATTTATATCGTATATAGATTGATTTATTCGTATATAGATTTCGTGTATAGATTGTATAGTTGATAAAAAGTGTTTTTAAACAATCAAACAAAACAAAAAGATTCAAAAGAAATGTAGCTTTAAAATGTTTGTCCTGTTTCTGTGCAAAATTTTGCAAAAAAAAAGATTTTATTTTTTGGATTGCATTTCTTAGCTCCTAATGTCGCTATTAAACACTCTCAATACACATCCCCTAAACTGTAAAATATCAGCCCCTACTAAATGGTTGATATGTCGGTTTATGGTAAAAGTACCAGAATTAGTACATATACTATTAAAAAAAATCTGAAAATATGAAGTGTAAGAGCAATTTATTTAAAAACTTAATCAAAATAAAACATTTTGAACACTAAATCATCTTTATTTTTTGAAGTATGCATTAAAAATATTTCAGATTCTCATTTAACAAGTTTTCTTGTTTGTTTTTATCGCAATAAAACCAAAATCAAGTGTAGTAGTGCAACAGGATTATGTGATTTTTTTTATTGTAAACCACAATGCTGTGTGTGTAAACAATTAATTAAAACAGTCAATCTTTAATTGACGTTGTCATTATTTAAAACAGTCAAAATATGGTCAACCATTTGGTACGGCAGGCAGTTAAAGGGTTAAAACATTATTCAGTGTGAGATTATTGACCTTATTCTTCAATGCGGAAGTGCGCGCGTTTTTGCTTGATTGTTTTAGAACTTCCGATTCAGTTGCCTATGGGAGAAATGACTAAAAATAATAAGCGGCAAAAAAAAAACGGTCAAACTACTTACTCTACAAACAAGTGTTTGCATTACAATACAGACAAAGTAGAATAATATAATAAGAAAATATCAGTTTGCAACACCAAGCAGCAAAACGAGCTGTTTTTAACGTTTAAAATTGAATGGAAGTGAATGAGACCGGAAGTTGCGAGCCAAAATGATTCAAATGGATGCGCCCACTCGTACGCGGAGAATAAGGTGAATACCAAAACATACTGAGCAAAAATATAGCTATGTGTGTATATGTATAAGCAAAAGAATTCGCATGGCAATTCCCTAGCAAATGCATAACAATGTTCTTGCAACCACACAGAACACACTAGCAACCACCTAGAAACCATCTTCGCAACTGGCAGCACTCTCTGAAAAACATCAGATTCGGAGCTTTTAAAACTTTGTTAAATGTTAAATCAGCTAAACGTTTTCAATTTAAAGCTTTTAAAACTACTTTAAACTTTCAGGCTTTCCTGAGCCATAGTCAGATTTTCTTGTGACTTTTAGTTAATCCATATTTTAACATTTTATTTTCACTATAGTTATTTGAAACAATAAACTGAACTAATAACTAATATGGTTTTGCATATATAGCCACTTTTGAAATATTAATTTGAATGGGACATCATGTGTGTGACCCATTTATACATAATGTTAACTTCTTATATCGCATAGAATTATCCAATGGTTTTAGAAATCACTTTTATATTTCATGTAACAATGCTTTCAAGAAAATTTGCTACTAGATAATCCTGAGAAATCCATGCCAAATGAATTTAAAGACCCTTAAAGTGATCGCCGAAAGCTGAAATTTCAATTTTATTTCCTCAGCCTTATTGCAAATTTGCTTGAATTTTTTTCTTCTGACACAAAAGAAGATATTTTTAAAAATCTGGAATCCTGTAACCTTTGACTTCCATCGTATTAGTTTTTCCTACTGTGAAAGTCGATGGTAACAGCTTTCTTCAAAATATCTTCTGTGTTCAAAAGAATAAAGACACTTTTGAAGGTTTGGAACCACTTGAGAGTGGAAAAAATGGTGAGTAAATTTTCATTTTGGGGTGAACTATCCCTTTTAATAAGACAATTTCCTGAATCTCAAAGTCAGCTCCATGCTATTTTTGTGAAACCAAAGTCCAGAATTTGCACTTGTCTCTCAGTCTTCAGTTGTTGGAGTAAGAGTGCCCTCCTCTGGCATCTTAAGGGGATCTTATGCTGAGATTAAGCAGGTCTATTTCATCACAACAGTCATTCTGACACCAACAGTGTGGATGAAATCTGGGAGAGGATTTAATTAAAAAGCTGCTCAGAGGGCGGAGTGGTGGCGCAGTGGGTAGCGCTGTCGCCTCACAGCAAGTGATTCGAGCCTCGGCTGGGTCAGTTGGCATTTCTGTGCGGAGCTGGCATGTTCTCCCTGTGTTCGTGGGGTTTTCCTCTGGGTGCTTCAGTTTCCCCCACAAGTCCAAAGACATGCACTATAGGTGAATTGAGTAAGCTAAATTGGCCGTAGTTTATGTGTGTGAATGAGAGTGTATTGGTGTTTCCCAGTGATGGGCTGTAGCTGGAAGGGCATCCGCTGCGTAAAACATGCTGGATAAGTTGGCGGTTCATTCTGCTGTAGTGACCCCAGATTAATAAAGGGACTGAGCTGAAAAGAAAATGAATGAATGAATATGCTCAGATTGTCATGAAACTGTTTTCAGAGGATTCATAAACCCATTAATTCTCATTTACTGTACAGCTTGAGATGCTCACCACGGGTTACCTACTGTAAATAAAACACAAAACCATAATAGGAGGTCACCCATGAAACTGAAGTTAAGATTGTCCTTTTTTCCCCATATCAGGATGTACATTCAGTTGAAATGGTCCTGAAATGAGAAAAAATGTAGACTGGTGCATGATTTTGTGTTTTGGGAACCGACTGGATCATTGGAAGATGGTTGTTGCTAGCAAAATGAAGGAAGATTAATGAAGGGACAAAAGCAAGGCTGAAACAAGAGCCGCCTTGATAGCCCATCCTGAAAGGAAATTCTTTTCGATGGGGTATGGATTAAAAGATTATGAATTTTTTTTTTTACCAAATATTGAAATTCACAGATCTTTATACAATCACCGGCCACTTTATTAGGTACCTTTATGACCACAGTGTACTCATTTTCTGATGGCTACTTCAAGCAGGTTAACGTGCCATGTCATAAAGCACGGATCATCTCAGAATGGTTTCTTGAACATGACAATGAGTTCATTGTATTCAAATGGCCTCCACAGTCACCAGAACTCAATCTAATAGAGCACCTTTGGGATGTGGTGGAATTGGAGATTCGCATCATGGATGTGCAGCCGACAAATCTGCAGCAACTTTGTGATGCTATCATGTCAATATGGACCAAAATCTCTGAGGAATATTTCCAGTAACTTGTTGAATCTATGCCACAAAGGATTAAGGCAGTTCTGAAAGCAAAAGGGGGTCCAACCTAGTACTAGTAATGTGTACCTAATAAAGTGTCCGGTGAGTGTATATACATATAAAAATAAAAGTAAATATTGACTTAATTTTGACTTTAAACTGAAACAATCTTTAACTGCCTTACGACTGCTGATTGGTAAGTGTTACTGTAAACATAGTTTAGCATGTTAAATTGTGTTGATTGTTGTAACCATAATTATATGAGTGAAGTGAACAAAGAACAAGCGGAACTGTGAGCTCATGATACAAGTGTTTTCAGTGTGGCTTCACATCCATATGATCTCTTTGCAAGTGTTGTAAGTTTGGGTCACTAAAAATGTCCATTTAAAAATGCAATGTTTGTTACCTGAAGAGTATCATTTCAAAAGAGAAATTTGCCTGTGGTTTTCTGTCAGAATAAAAGTCCAATGGGATACAGTGACCACAGTGCATTCCAAGCGAGATATTTCCTTCAGAAGGGCACTTCGGAGTAAAAACATTCATGGCCGCCATATTGAAGTGTCATTCCAAACAGAAGTGCTCAAAACTGGCCAATTCAAAGGGCCCTGTGGAATGGATTTGAGGGATACATCTGATTGACACTTTAGACCATGATGCTTTGAGTAGGGAAGTTGTTTTGTGACTGGAACCCAGCGCAAATGTGCCTCACATGATCCTAAAATAACTGAAGATATTTTGGAGCGCCCCCTGGTGGCTGACTGCAATTCAGGCCATAAACCTCTCGATGTACTAAATGAAAAGCATTTGTAAGCTGATTAAAAAAATTACAATAGGCCTATTAACGTTTCTTTTTTTTTTTTTAGATATGTTATCTCACATTTTTGGTAGTTTTTATCACACTGATGTGTGTTCAGGTGTTTGTTTGTAGGATGTAGGATTTACTTTAGAACAATTTCACTTGTAAATTGTAAAATAATTACATTAAGACATAATAACACACATAGCAACATTTCTTTGGCCCAGATCTGGCCCACACAATCAGCTTTTGCTTGGCCCACACACCGCAGTGAGATACGGTACATGACTGGACCAAGTCTGGCTTCCATATAAGGGCCAAACATGAACTATATCTGGGCCTAGTCTTAGCCAAGTTAATAACCCATAATTCGACCTGAACTGGGCCAGCTATGGCCCATGTTTGGCCATTGTCTGGAAGCCATATTTGGTGTGTCACGATTTGATAATTGATAAATTGTAAATCATAAATTGACAAACCCATGAAGCATTGCGCTTTAGGACTGTTAATAATGGTAATGGTAAGTAATGGTTAATTATAATTTAATTTGTACATTAACAATTTGGTTAAAATATATGTAATGTATGTTTAAATCAGGATGTTTCCCAGAGATGGGTTGCGGCTGGAAGGGCATCTGCTGCATAAAACGTGCTGGATAAATTGGTGGTTCATTCCACTGTGGCGACCCCGGATTAATAAGGGACTAAGCCGAAAAGAAAATGAATGAATGAATGTGTAATTCAATTATATACACACAGAAAACAATAGATTAATAAAGCTTGTTGTCTCCTGGATTAAAATAAAGGCATTAGAAGATGCAAACAAGAAGATGGAAATGACTTTGTGCATCAAAATATTTCTTTACTCAAAAATAATTTAAATGCATTTTAAAAGTGGGTCAAGATAGGCCAAACTTACGTGGCCCACATATCAATTTTTAACATCTGGGCCAAATAATTCATTTGACATCTGGCCCATGTTTTGTGTGACACCTTAAAGATGGTGTCACAATCACCAGCGATCTAATCCTTACAGATCGCTGGTAAACTCACAGATCTCATAGAACTACAAATCTGTCGGCATATAGACTACAATATCCAGTCATGCAACACACACATACACCTGCTCCAAGTCTCCATTGATAAGACTCACACAGCTGAAGCTGCTCAGGTACTGATTACATGGATTATAAAGTCAGCACACAAACACACACATGTTGCTGAGTCTTGTAAACTGTATAGTGAACATTACAATGCGTTTTCCTTGCCTTCTGTGTTTTGAACCTTGCTTTGTTTTGTTTGTTTACGTTGCCTGCTTCCTGCCTTTACTGACCATCTGCCTGTTTATCGACCACACCTCTGGATTGCCCATTTACATCTGTTTGCTCCTGTGTTGATTGTTGCTTGCCTGACCATTCCATTGAATAAATACTGCGTTTGAATCCGCGCTCCCTGTTGTCAGCGTCCACATTCATCGTTACAGACTGTGCCACCACTGCCGAACCTGGGCCATGTTTGACCCACATGCTGAGCCGGATGAAAGCCTGCTGTACCATCTTTATGCCAAATCTGTGCCAGAATCCTTTGCTACCTGGGAAGTAACAATATTAAAATCAACCAAACTTAGTCAGTTATAATGGACATACAGTATATGGTACCAAAGTGCAAAATCTATTAGTTAATGAAACAATTTACTTCATGTAATTTATATTGTCAATTGTAAAATATTGTCTACCCAGCATTGAATGCAGAATTCAATTTGAACACAGAAAACTGAATTGGTTTTCACACATTTGGTTTTTGATACTGTGGCCACCCTCATAGTCACTCCTCACACACTTGGGTTTCAAATTCACAACATGACAGTGGACATCATAATTTATAATAAGCACATTCTGGCTTAAGTTCAACACAAGGTCTTGGGTAAATAAAAAAGATAGTCTCATAAATTGTAGAGATTATGTAAGGGTTAGATCATTTAAAGCAAAATAAATCAATTTTATTATTGGTAATGTAAAACAAGTGCTCATATTTGTAGTGAGCTGAATGTTAAAACATAATTTTCCCTAGATGGTTTATGTACAGTCTGACCTTGTTAAGAGGCCTTTGTTTAAATTCATATTCATGCACCAATAATCTGAACTGATTTATGCTGATGATTGTAAACAACGTCCTCTGCAGCCCCCTGTGGTTTCACCCTAAACACATTCCATGTTTATTCTGCATCATAAAAATATGGGTCATTTGTGTAATGAAGTACCTTATGAGTACTGTACTATTACAATAACAAATGTTGCAATTTAAGAAATCATTTTATAAAGCCTACACTGAGCTTTCAGATATATAGCCTGGTCAAGTTTAGCCGTTACAGTTTTTTCTCAGTTGCTTTAGTGCATTTCTCACAACACTTTACAATTATACAAACCCTGTCATTGTTCTTGTCCTCAGCCCAACTGAACCTATAGCTTTAATAGTTTTGCTATGCTAAAAACTGTTATTTAAAAAAAAAACTTTAGAAATAGCAAGTTTAAGTTGTTTTTTTCATTCACATCAATTGATTTAAAAACATGAGTTTATAAATAAATTATACAAATAAATACTACAAATATATTATATGAATAAATTTACAGTTGTCCCCATGTTTCTATCAGTCCTGTCATATTTGACATCATTTGACAGACAATATATCTATCTATCTATCTATCTATCTATCTATCTATCTATCTATCTATCTATCTGTCTGTCTGTCTGTCTGTCTGTCTGTCTGTCTGTCTGTCTGTCTGTCTGTCTGTCTGTCTGTCTGTCTGTCTGTCTGTCTGTCTGTCTATCTATCTATCTATCATTTGCCCAAATAATGATTTCTGTTTGAACGAATTTGAGATTATTATTTTTTGTAGTATCCAACTACTAATGTACGACAGAATGTAAACAAAAATGCACACCATAACTAAATTTTGTTTGGTTTTCTAAAATGGGCCTTTATTGCATCATATTCCACCAGTCTAGAGCTCCTCATTTAACATGTAATGTAGTCGATTTAAACACGGGTCTACCACAGTTCCAGCAAAACAAATAGCATAAAACGAACAACTAAAGCAATTAGCGTTTAATTATTGATGATAATTTGAGGCTCCTCCTCCTTCATTTCCTCTGCTCCACAGGTGCCGCACTGAGCAGATCTGAAGAGACGCCACTTTTACAGCTCAACGTCCGCTTCAGTTCATATTACTCTCGACTTTCCGCGGACGTTTTGTCCTTACGGCTTCGTTATTTTGTCGGGAAAAGACCCTCTTTTAGTTTTCTGTCATTGAAAAGACACTTTTTGCAGTAAGTAGAGAGTGCATTTGGAGAGGATGGCGGCTATTAAAGCGCTCCAGCAGTGGTGTAAAATTCAGTGCGAGGGATACCGAGATGTGGCCATCAGCAACATGAGCATGTCTTTCAGAGATGGACTGGCCTTCTGTGCGCTTATCCACAAGTTCAGACCGGAGCTCATGTGAGAGACTTTTATTACTATCTTATTAATTTGTCCTTGATTAGGGTGCAGGAGTTGTTCGCCTCGTATAACTATAACTATGAAGTCGTACACTTTTTGTATTTGGTAACTTAATGAGAATATTACTGTGATTCAAATATGTAGGTGTTTGTTTAAGAATGTGAAGTGTTGAGATTTTCAGTCTGGTTTATAGATATACTTTATTTTGAGTATTTTTATTTGGACCTGGTCATATTTAAACAGAATTGATTTAAAATTTCCTGAAATATTTGCTATATGTTATGAACTAAACAAAAAACACCCCCTTCACACAAGCTGACACCAAAGTCATTGCAAAATCGAACGTTAGTTCTTCTCTCTAGCGTTTGTTTACATCTGCAGAAAGTGTATTTGGTAGTGTTGAGTGGCCAATTTGTACATTGTGTATTTAAATAAAATGTAAAACGCTGATTTTATATGGCTTATGCTGTGTTATGACAGCTGATGAATAGCTGATATCCTGAAATCTAAAAATTGAGTATCAATAACATTTATATATAAAATGTTAAGGCTACATCCTGTAATCTATGCATGTTACCATGTCATTGCAATGTAAAATAAACCAGTGAAGGAAAAAAACTGATAAGGCCTAAGATTTTTACATTTCTTATGATACAATATCTTGCTTGTCAAATTTAATATCGTAGGTTAACCTTAACCCATATCACAAATTTTTGTCTTTTTATTTTTGAATGTACTCAAAAAACATGTCTAAACTCAAACTTATCTTGACCCTATACAATTTGAAAATATTTTATGTTTTCAGGTGTGGGTTTAAAAAAAAAAAACTGACATCACTTATTTTCAGTTTGATACACATTGGAAGTACAACGTTCTTTTAGCATCAGGAGTGTTTAAGTTTGACAATGTTTTTGTCTATCTGTCGGCTGACTCATTTCCTTACTTTCTTTCAGAAACTTTGAGTCTCTCTCCAAAGACAATGTGTATTACAACAACCACTTGGTAAGTTTGTAGTTTTGTTTGTTTGTTTTGTCCTTGATCATAGGAAATGGTGACATCAGTCTGATGCTGAGTGACCTGTTGCTTGCGTGTTGTGTATCCACATTTGGCCGTATCCTGTACACATGTGTTTGCTACAGTCTCTTGATAGCTAGTGCAGATACTGTAGTTGAAATATTCTGTGCAAGACTGAAATAATGAAGATTGTCATTTACTCTTCATCCCCTTTGTTAAAGTTTATTCTATCAGTTTATATTTTATATACACAATTTATATTTTGATTGATGTTGGTAATTTCATGTTCTCCCTCTTTGGCGTGGATTTTCTCTGTGTTCTGGTTTTTCCCCACTCTCCAATGACATGCGGTATAGGTTAACTGAAACTAAATTGGCCGTAGTGTGTGTGAATGTGTGTATGGGTGTGTCCCAGTACTAGGTTGCAGCTGGAAGGGCATCCGCTGTGTAAAACATATGCTGGATAAGTTGGCGGTTCTTTCCGGTGTGGCGACCCTATTGAATAAAGGGACTAAGTCAAAGGAGAATGAATGAACAATGTTGGCAACCAGTGATGGTAGCTTTTGACTTAAATTGTTATAGTTATCAGCATTATTCAAATTATCATATTTTGTGTGCAACAAAAGAGAAACTCAGGCCTGGAAAAACTTAAGGGTGAGAAATTTGTCTTTTGCGTGAATTTAAAAAATGTTTTATTTATTTATTGCTTCTAGCCACAGTATGGCTAGACATATGTTTGTAACCCAGCCCATATAGCTTGCAACACTTGTTCAAAGAAACAAACGCATAAAAAAAAGCTTGGAAACCCTTTCCCTAAAGCTTTTTAAATGCATGTGATTTAATTTTTTTTGTTTTCTTTTGTTCACTAAAATGGTCTCCATTTATGCTTTGCTTTTGACCTTTAGTTTATCCAAACATTATCTTGCATGAAAATGAATATCAAATGTTTCAGACCAGGAATAATGTTGTCTTAAACATCAAGTTTTTCCTTATTGATAAAAATATAGCCTTATGTACGGTGGCCAAGAGAGCTTAACATGCTGCTATATAAGAAAATGCATGCAATTACAAAAAATGCCTGCAAATTAAGAAAAGATCTTCATCTGTTTGACTGCACACATGCTGCAAATCATCACAATGCAACACCTAAAACAAGCTGAATTTTTGTTTTTTTTTTCACAATGCAAGCAAATTATTAAAGCACCTACATTTTCTCGCAACACTTGCAAATAGAACAGAACACAATGAAAATGTTTCAAGAGGACCCTAAAATGAGATTATTGCTGCTGTGAAAACTTTATTTTGCTGTGAATAGTGCTCAGTGAAATTGTAGGTGCTCTTTGAATAGTGAGTTTATTTATTTATTTATTTATTTTGTTGAACATCCTTATTCACTTTTGAATTTTATTAGCCTGAATAACCATAACCGAAATCGCTGGTTCTGTCATGTTTTAGGGTTGTAACTCGGATATGTGACTCAGAATTCAGATTTTATAACTAAGAAATGCGACTAAGCATTTCTGTTCTATTTGCCAAGTGTTGTGAGAATGTAACGTGTTTTCTTAATTTGTTTGCATTGTGGGGATTTGCAACACATGTGCTATCAAACAGTTGAAGCTCTTTTCTTAATTTGCTGGTGTTTTATTTGTAATTGCATGTGTTTTCTTAAATTGCAGCACGCTAGGCTCTCTGTCACCATACTTTTCATTAGGTGTAATGAAAAGTATGATCGATAGAAATCTTTATTAATTCATATTAAATATCCCATACTTCGATCATTTTACCTGCGTTCATTTCTACAATGGTAGATTTTTTTAAATTAAGTCTTTTAAAAAGTTTAAAATTAGGAAGTAAAATTATTAAAATTACCAAATGACATTTATATTACAGGTTGTCTGCTGGGTCTTAAAGTATTAAGTTGTTGAATCAATGTAGAGGAATTTAAGGCCCTTAAAGTTTTAAATGCTGTTTTGCAAGGTATTAAGTTTTATACCATTTTTGCTTATATAATGTATGGTTGTATGCTAAAGTTTGCCTGAATTCTGCCAATATCAGGATGCTGTGTAGCTTATGAAATCAATAAAATCCAGCTAGATTTGACCTCATGCTGCTTTGTTTTCTGCAGTAACCAAGGCAACATCATTTAGTAAATAAACTGTAAGATAAAATCTCACCAGTGTTTCCGGTTGAAAAGTTGTTGTAAGGTCTTAATGTATGGAAAAGTCTTAAAGGTATTGAATTTCACGCTCTGATTCCTGTATATACTCTGCATTAGGTTCGTTTGGGTAACTTACCTTGTCCATCAATTCAAACAGTTATGCCCATAAAGACAAAAGATTACATTTATTAATAGAGATGTCACATTTATTGCACATACTTGGTTACAAATACATGTATGAAGGTTGCTGAAATATCCTGACATTTAACTGAATCATTAATGGGTTTCAATGGGGCATTTTTGTCCTGAAGGTCTTTAGTGTTACTATTTTCAATGCCCTGTGTAAAACTAATGTATTAAAGGACATGAGGGTGAATTAAAAACATTTTAATAAAAATATACCTCCTTTTGCAGTTTGCAAGGCAGAATTAACACATTTAATAAGTATGCAAGCACGGGTTAATCATGTATGTTCTCTCTGAGAAATTCAATTTTTTGTTTAAGTGTAAGAACTGTCCAACCAGTGCCAGTGACCTAATTATTTTTCTTCCCTGTCAGGAAGTGCTTCTGTGAGAATGAACTGGCGAGACAACGCCACAACTGGGGACTTTTTCACAATGATGAGCTCTCTCGCGTTGCTTCCTCAGAGACGTGCGATTACAGGCCACACACTCCGAGATCTGTTTCAAACCCTCAGCACTTCTATAGACTGCGCTCTCTGCTGTAGTTTGAACCCGAGCCGCGTGGAGTCTGTCCAGTTAATGCATTATAAACAAGGGTGACAGTCATCAACAGTGCACCTGATCCTCTCCGTCAAGATTAACTTACCTCTGTTCTACTACTGTCTTTACAACTGTTAGTCCATCGCTGCATTAAGCACTAAAGAATGGCTGATTTGTCTAATTATATGACCTGAAATGTTTTAAAATCAAATTCAGCCCCTCATATTTGTGCTACAAAAGAGAAACAGGAAGTCGCAGCTGCTTCATGGAGGATATGCACACCCCTCCTCAGCTGTCCTGTAAATTTTAATGAGTGTGTCCAGGTCAGGTCTAAACAATGCCCTGGTATCCCCCTCTTCTGTCCCCGTTCCCAGGCCGTGGCGCGAACAGGAAATGTGCTATTCATTATGCACTCCCTGCCCGGGCCGCCTTGACACACTGCCAGATCGTGCTGCTTTACTGGCCTGTTCTATTTTTGACAACTTTTTGTCCCTTGTCTGTGTTTACAGTTAATTGGCCGAGTGCCTTTCCCTTAGAAAATTGTTGCCCAGTGTGATATCGGCAGCCTGAAACAATCATATGAGGTCATGTTGAATGGAGTGTGTTCAATGGTGGCGATAACACTGGGTGACTTTTGTTGCTGTGCATGTCTAATTGTTGTTTTTTTTCTGTATGGATTCGTCCTCCTGTTATGTGACGTTTGTTGTTGTGAACTTGTGTGTTTTTTTTTTATTTATTTATTATTATTTTTTTTTTGCTTGCTTTAGGCTTTTCGGGTGGCTGAAGATCATCTGGGAATCCCAGCTCTTCTGGATGCGGAGGACATGGTGGCCTTGCCAGTTCCAGACAGACTCAGCATCCTCACATATGTCTCGCAATACTACAATTACTTCCATGGCCGCTCACCAAGTAAGTTTGTTCACAAACAAACAGATTATATAAGTGAATGTTCAATTATTAGCTTTCTTTGTGAGATTTTTGATGCAGCGAGACACTCCATCTTCTGTGTTTTAGACCAGTGTTTCTCAACCATGTTTCTGGAAGACTACAAGCTCTGGATGTTTTCTTTGTCTCCTTAGCCAAACACACCTGATTCAGATCATCAGCAGAGACTGAAAAACCTGTAATCGGTGTGACAGACAAAAGGAGGCATCCAAAACATGCAGCAGGGTTCATAGGGGTGCTGGAAATCCTGGAAAAAATGATTTTATTTTATTTTTTTTAAATAGTGTTATCAAGGTTATAAAAGTGCTTGGGTTTTGGACAAAGTGCTTAAACCTGCTTGAATTTGAAATTGCAGGGCTTGAAATTGCAACCGTTTTTGTTGCATATGTGCCCAAAATTTGTGCGAGTGCAAATGATTGTTGCTGTGTGACCAGTTTTCATTGCAAAATGATCACCGCATGCGTTTAGGAGGCATTCGTGCAAATTTGCACCAAAAAATGCCAAACGCAGTGCTCAAGAATAGTTAAAAACAGTTGGCATGTCAACTTGCTGCTGTAAAAACCTGCAATGCCTAAAGCTCTTCTGATTGGCCCACTGCTCTTGACCTGAACGCGAATGGACTGGTTAATATCAGCTGTCAATCACTCAGTTACTGCATATCTTCAAATGACAGGGAGCTACAGCCACGAAAATGTAAAGGTCTGGGGATGAGAGTGAAAATAAGACTGACGGATTTTGTTTTAGAAACCACCTAAAGCTGCAAATAATGGCACATCTGATCAGTGATCATGTGGTGGATATTAATCCACCATTTACACTTTTCGAAGAGTGGATAAAAGGCTTCCGGTGGGTTAAAGTCCAATATGAAAAAAATGAGGATAAACATACAGCATAAACTGAATTTGAAGTTGGGAAAGGTATAAGAACCCTGATGCAGTGTTGGCGCTCCTCCAGGAGCATGGTTGAGAAACACTATTTTAGACCGTGCAGAATGGAGTTCTTGCTGTTTTTGTATTTACAGTAAATCAAATGCTGGACCAGTGTGACATGAAGTGTGCCTTAAGTCAACAAAAACTTAAATGCAAGCATCAACCTTATTGCTCTGCATGTTTAACTTCAACTTCCTTTTGGTTCTTCTCTTCTGGGGACATGCATATAAATATCTTGTATATTAAAGTTTCTCACCCATGACGACGAAGCCTTGTGTCCTTTGTCAGATATTGTTTAACAGAGTTAATCTGACGAAGCTTTAAAACGCATGTTTAAAGTGAAGTGAGCCTTGTCCAGAATGGTTTTACCCATACTCAAATTTTGTCCTTTTGCTTTTAACCCCATCCAAGTGCGCACACAGATTTGAGTGAGAGAACACGCACTGAGAGCAGAAACCCAGAACACTGGGCAGCTATTATAGGAGCTAGGTGCATTGCTCCTACTAGAGAGATTGCGATTCATTCACTCCCCCACCTTCCATTCCTGCTGGTACCAGAAATTGATCTAGCAACCTTTGAGCTACAAATCCAACTCTCCAACCATTATGCCATAGCTGCCCCATAAGAGTTGGTACATGCTGTAAAGACTCTGCCCCCTGCTGTATAGTGCATGACAAGGAGCAGCTTATTTTTTTTAAGAGATGCAACATTATATCTGTTTGTTTTTGCTTCCACCCAAAATTGGGACTTATATCTTTAGGCCATTGTGTAAGCTGATGGATTTTCGTTGACACGCATATTTTTCTATTAAGCATTTTATCCAATGAGATGGCATATTCAGGCAACAAAAATTAATCTTTTTTGAAAACCCAATCCAAAGTGGAAAGTTGAATACACCATTTTCTCAAACGATTAAGCAATTTTCATGTGTCCAATTCATGTAAGATAATTGACGACGTTGTATAGCTTTTTTTTGGATGGTCTCTGTTTGGCCAGGATTGTTACTGACCAATGTCAGTTTGAATATGCTGCAGATGGATTTTCTTCAAAGGACACAATGTTTACTCGGAGCTGTTCTTTTGACATTTCTCTGTCTCATTTGCAAATTCGTACTCTAGTGTTGCTCGCAGTGACCACTTCACTACTGTTGGTCCATTTAATAAAGAAAAAATTTAAAACAATAAAGTTAGTAATAAACTTAATCTCACCCAGACATTCCACAGAATCTTTAAGCATACAATAACTGAAGAATGTTGCAATGATTTTTCCTCTTTCACCACCTCAAAAACATTGTTTGGAGTGTCTAATATATCACTAGTTATTAGCTACCAAGTGTATTTCACTTTCATCCATCTTAGCAAGTGTATGATGAAAGAATCCTTGTTTAAGCAGTGCAAAGTTTCAAATGGTGATGTATTGGATGTTGGTCATATTTCGCAGTTTATTTATAAAATATAGGCAGTAAATCAGATTTGGATATCAAGACCTCCAGTGTAAAGGAGGCTTTAGGACCTCTTTGGGACCTCTTCAATTGTAGTGTTGAGTTTTAGTAATGAGTCCGAGTAGATTGCTTTGTGGGAGACATTATTCCTTCTCGGCTGCATATACTCTTATAAATATAAGATACAATACTATCCTCCTGTCTACACAGAGTGCATTTTTTCCTTGGAAGCTCCCCAAGATTGATTGATGTTGTTTGCATTATAGTGTAGACTGAACTGAAATATTAAACTGGGACACCACATGTTTTGTCATGTGACTCATTGTACTAGTCCCTGGTTTATACAGCTACATATTAGCCTTGATGTATCCTATTAATTTGCCAGAAGAATAGCATGAAGACTTGTGTGGTTTCTCTGTATAATCTAAGTGAGCTTTTCTTTTCTCGTGTTCGGTTTAGATCATTTTAGCAATTTCTGTTGGACAAGATACATTTTAGAAAGTGCTTGACGTGGAAGGAAGCATTTTAAAATATTAATGTGGTTTTAAATCCATAATATTTAATGCAGTAAGAGAATTGCATACTGTGCGTCATGTACAACGCAGAAAAATGCTATTGTGCAATCCGTTTTTCGAATGCGTTCATGTTTGTAAGTCTTGTCAATGGTGTCTTTCAGTCGGGGGAGTAGGAGGTATCAAGCGGCATGCTGAGGACTCAAAGGAGGTGCCATCAGAGAAGAAGAATCTGCCTGTGGTTGCCAAAAACCACAATCTCAAAACAAATACAGAGAACCGTCCTCCTCGATGTGAAATGCCAAAAAATTATCAACCGTCCTCCATCTCTTAACATCCAGAAAAGTGCTCCAGAGAAGCATGCTCTAGCCACTCCAGCTCGGCAGACTGGCACAGACGGGCAGAAATCTCCAGGGCCTAAATGTGTGCAAGCGCCCGTCACACCACTCAGAGCGAGATCTCCACAACCACACAGAGAAGCTGAGAAGGTGTCAGTGAAGCTTTCCCCTGACTATTAAAC
Organism: Danio aesculapii; assembly: GCF_903798145.1. Taxonomy (NCBI): domain Eukaryota; kingdom Metazoa; phylum Chordata; class Actinopteri; order Cypriniformes; family Danionidae; genus Danio; species Danio aesculapii. The sequence goes on from NC_079437.1 coordinate 37,861,048, forward strand.
ATCGCAAGGATTGGACTTCAGAACTAGTTTAGGAAAAATGCTTTTTGAAATAAGTTTAGAAATGATTGTTTCAGTCATGATTAATCCTTTTTGTTTTGCTTTTAACTTCCTTTCTGCCCTCATTAAATTTTTTTATTCTTTTTTTATTTTTTTTTAAATTTAATGTTATTATTTTGATATAGATAGTTTTTAAAAACCAGCAGTGTGTGGTTATTTTATATATTTTAGCTTATTCTTTATTTTTAAGCCTGATCTATATATTTTACATTAACTTTTTTTGTCAGCTTCTCATTTTTTCCCCCTATTTAATTTTTCATCCGTTTTAATCTTTTACAGAAGACTGTTTTGGTGGAGACCTCAAATAAAACGGGTACATTAAACAGTGAATGTGCCGTCTGTGGAAATCATGTACATCTGGTCCAGAGACACCTGGTGGATGGAAAACTCTACCACCGGAGCTGCTATAAGTAAGTTGTCATTAGTGGTGTTTGGAAATCTCGCTAGTATTACTCCTGGCTAGGGCCAGACAGAATCTGCAGACACTCTTTTGCTAGTTCTGTGCAGAATTTAAAAAAGAAAATCTGCACATTTATATGGAATGATTTGATGAGAATCATAACTTTTCTATATGAAATTTAAAAAATGCCTTTTTGTTTAAAAACACTTTATTAATTTTAGTAGCTTTTAACATGTACAACAGAAGTCAAAACTAAACATACAAAATAAGTAAAACAATAAAAATACAAAAATAATTATAATAAAAATAAACAAACTTAAAAGTAACTTAATGTACATACAATATAAAGGTACATCATAAAACAACAATAGCAGATAAAACAAGTTGTACAGAGAAAAGATATGGATCAGCTTCCTTCAGGAAACCTATAAAGGGATTCCAAATTTTGAGAAAATTTTAGGTTTTCTCTTGACTATACAAGAATTTTTCTAAAGCCAAACTATAAGACAATTCCCGCAACCATTGTCCAAAATGTCGGCTTTCTGTATTTTTCCCAAAATGAGCTATTATAAGTTTTGCATGTAATAAAAAGAAAGTTAACAGTTTCTTTTCTGAACTAGTAAAAGTGCTTGTAATAGGAAAAATAATTAGAATACACAGTTTTGAACATTTGAGTATATCCTGTTTTAATACTATAGATAAAGTTTAGAATTTTCTCCCAAAAATGTTTACCCAAAGGACATTTCAATAAACAATGATATAGAGTTCTGATCTCTTTAAAATAATACCCTTTTAACTTCTATTTAATATTTACAATGCAAATACAATTAGATCTATTTAATTGGTAAACAAAACAAGTCCCTCATAATACATCTACTAAAAGACAAAAAAATATAACTTTACAAACTGTATTGTAATTAAATCATATGAACTTTTTTTTTTTTTTTCATATTTGTCAATATTACTGAAATTAATTTAAAAACTGAGTAGATATTGGGGGTGTAAAGGATCACAACCCACAGTTCGTAACACAGGTGACCCGCAGATTAATAACTTTTTGATCTTGTGATTTGAATGACGTGGGAATAAATGTTGGATTAATCTACGTGTATGAAAGCATTTTGCCTTCCTTGTAAAATATAATGATGACGGAATAAGACTGTTTTTCTGTCACTGTTTGTTTAGCCAGCATTAATGCATTGTTTAAAGCTGCACAATTAAACATTAAAAGATTGTAATCTCAATACAAACCTGTGCAACATGAATGATAAATAAATCAATTGCATATGTTTATTAAACCATCGAAGCGCTGCATTCAAATCTGTGTTTGATCAAGAGAAATTAACTTTTTACAAGTTTTCACTTAGTTACAAACAATTAAATAACCAGACCCCCTAGTTTTTCGCTATTCCGCGATCGCTGAATCCAACGCAAAATCAACAGTTGCAAATTTTTGCAATCCTGCAAGATTCTTAAATGCAAAAGAGTCGCAAATGGAAATAATCTCCTTAAACAACAAATTCCAAACCATATTATCAAAATCTATTTGTTTGAAATTAAATGCTTTACATGACTTGCAGACGTTGCATGCGCAGCGCACGTGATGTATTGGAGTGTTCTTCAAAAATGACATCTCCCCTGTGCCCTCAGGGGGGTGCAGTAAGCAGACGTGGATAAAGCGTGAGTGATTTACAATGCAAGTCAATGTATAGATGCGACTTAGTCATCCTGTGGTGCAAATTGCACGTTTTGTGTGTTTGACGAGCTTCAGACTGAAAAGTGGGAGCAAAACGGAGCAATGGAACAGACATAAAAGCAAGCAGCTTACAATTATAGAGATTTGTTCAAAGATGACGGCTGCTGGACTTGACCGAATTGAAAGGCATTATTTGTGCTGTACATGTATGGCTGGTATTATGGTGTTCATGAAATCGATAAGCGATTTCGTTTATCTCTTTCTCTGCAGTTAACAAGAGAACCAAAACGCTTCCCTGCAGTTTTATGGCAATCCGTGTTTTAGGTGTATTACGGTAGGAGAAACCCTAGCGCAGATACTGAGTGAGGTACATGTCAGATGCTCTGGTAAGCGAAATCTGAGAGAAAGAAAAAGTTAGTTTGTGCATAAAAATTATACAGCCTTCATTTGGCTTTATTCCTACCGTTTTAGATCTTGTCTTGCCAAAAGACCAAAATAAAGCAGCTTAATTTTTATTATTTGTGTCATTGTGTCAGATTGCACACCTAACATAGTAGGCTACCTAATAAATAATATAAAAATATATATATTTTTTATTGCAAAATTGTCTGCAAATTTCTGGAAAGTACTGCCACAAAATCTGTCATTTTATCGCGAAAAATCACAAAAAAAAAAAAACGCGGAAAAACTAGGTAGTCTGAATAACACAGAAGTACTGGGAGAACAGTTTATAGTTCAGATGTAAACACTTATGTTTATTGTAAAGATTAAAACTACTGTTCAATGGAACTTGATGCTGTGAATGTTGTAGTAATTGCATTGTTTAATCAAAAGGTGGCGACAAACAGCCATCAAAATTGTCACTGAATAGGTTTTCAAAAATGATACGCCTATAATGAAACATGAAGTGTTATGTGACTTGTGAAATCATTAATTGAAAATAAATGTAATCTGTTGTACAAGATGTTAGATCCTTGTTAGATCAGCACTAGTAGCAAAGAATTTTTTTTTCATATTGAATGTTTTCCCCTTTTTTCAGCTGGTTATTTATTGAATTTATTTGTATTAATTTCTAAATTCTGTTTATTAAAATAAATTTTCTTTGCAATATTTTTGTATAAATGGAAAGCAAATAATTTTTTTTTTTTTTTTTTTGCAGACCTAAAAAAAAATGGTCTGATCCTTGACACAAACCGTAGTGTGATCCAAACTGTGAGATTTTGTGATCCATTACACCACTAGTAGATATATTTACACAACTAAATAAATACTCAACAATAGGCTTAAAATCTGCTGAGTCTGCTGCGGCCTACTCGTAGCTACTGAAACTTTGGCATGTAACTCATCCTACACTATTTAGTTCAGTTATTGCCATATTTCTTTGCAATTTAAATACATATGCAAAATTCTATAACATTTCTATCTGTCTTATACAGGTGCAGTGTATGTTATGGCACATTGAAATCTGGAGCATATAAACTAGGATCAGACACTGGCTCGCTGGTCTGCACTATTCACCAACATGGCCAAAATGGCTTCAAGCCCACTGTTAAGCCTTTTAAGAGCAGCAGCTTTACAGTTTCTGATTTGGTGGCCAAATCTGAGCGAGAAGATCAGCCGCCTACACAGCGCTACGTCTCTGTATTATCTGCACCCATCAAGGCTGTTCCTAGACCTGTGGAGCTCAGCCCGGCTCAGCAGGCATGGACATCTTCAGCTCAGAGGACTCAAGCAGCCCGCCAGAAGTTCTTCCAGTCTTGTGCCCCAGCAGCAGAGCTTCAGCCTAACACAAAACCACCATCAGGCCTGGCTGAGCCCTCCAGTCTGAAGGTGCTGGAGAAAGAAGGTGCTCTGGCTATCGGAAAACGAGTATGTGAAGGAAACACCAATAACAACAATGCACTGAATTCTGACCCAAGAGCAAAGAGCCAGTAAGTGTTATTGTAGAAAATGAATAAGATTAATGGTGTACTCACACAAGGCATGGTTGTCTTGAACTGTGACCAGGCGCAATTTGTCTCCCCTCTCCCCCTCAGCCTGCACTCACACTGCAATTTTACCTTCCGAGCATGCTTGCGTCATCGATGACACGACTGTTTAGTTAGGAAGAGAAGCCCTTTCACTCAGTAGAATGGAGATAGTTAAATTATTTTTGTATTATTTTTAAGTCGTTTGGAACGCGATGACAGTCAGATTTTTGGCTAAACAGTTCCACCACTTTTGACGCTCAAATGTTTATGAAAGTCATCGTGCTGCAAGTATTAGGAGGGTTGCTGAAGGTGGCAGCTGTTGTGCAGCGAGGGGTTTGCATATTTAATCTACTATGACAGTTTGTGTTTGTGAAAAGTAAGAATGATTAATAAATCCATATGAAACAGTACCTTAAAAGTCATGTCGCAACTTCAGTTTCGCGCTTTGTGCACTCACTACAAGTGTACTGCACCAGAGCCCAACCGAACCGCTCTCTGCCCACAACTCTTCCTTCCGGGCCAGTGTCAACCAAATGAAGTGCGCCTGGGAATGGGTGGGAGATTCTAGTGCGAGTGCACCCTAAAACTGTTAGTCAACATTTTCTTAACTCTTCTGTTGACTTGCAGATGAAAAATGACCCAGACACCCCTTTAAACAGCCGGAAAAAACGAACAAAAAGAATTTTTCAAAATTTTGCGACTTTTGCTAAAATGACCCCAACATTAGAAAAATGTATAATTTTCTATTTTGGTTGTACACATTTATGGTACAGTACAACAGTTGCTCTTCTGGTAATTACAGTCTGTCAGCTGTAAAGACACTTTTATACCACAAACTGACTCAAACATGTACACCAACATGCGCACGTATAAAAAGAATCTGCTGCTGTTATCTTTTATGAATATTGTTCTTGCTAAAATCTTTTTACACTTATGCAGGTTCATTAAGTATTAGAACATGACAAGTGTTGCCTTATCAGTCTGCATTGCATGTCATTTAACCCAATATCAAACAAAATAACGACAACACAAGGGTTAACTAAATAAATTGAATAATAAGACTGGTTAATCTGTGTTGGGGTAAGTTACGTTTGAAGTAATGCATTACAATGAGTTTCTCCCCCAAAAAGTAACTAGTTGCGTTACATTTATGGTGTTACTCTAAGTTAATTTTGCCTGACTTTTGCTTGCTTCAGCTGAGGCTTGATCTCCTTATGATCTTGCAGGGTTATCTTTTTCTCTTTTTATTATAAATAGAGGAGTTCTGCAATTAACCAGTATAACCTCAATAACTTACACCTTCATTTACTATAAAAAAGACGTGTTATAATTTAGGATGATGTATTCTGAGATCTTCCTGACCCCAGAACTGTAAATGCCATATACAGATTAATGAAAGTTGAAAAAGCAATGCATTTGCTACTTTTGTACTTTTTGTCTTCTTAGTCATGTTAAATCAGAAATGTATTTTAAAAAAGCTAATTAAAATAAAAAGTAACTCAAGTATTACTTTTAAAAACTTCATTGTAATCAAAACAGTTACTGAAAAAAAATGGTAATTAGCAGCAACGAAAACGATTTATTCTGAAAATGATTTTTACTGTCTCTCACAGGGTAAAAATCAGTTGCTCTTCTGCTGAAGTCTCTACCTGGAGGCAGGAGCTACATGTGCGAGATTCAAAGGCAGGAGTTCATATCAGGGCTGCTCCATCCAGCCCTGCTATTATCAGCAGCAGCGGCATGAACAGCAAAGAATCGCTCTACCTCAGTGCCATCAGCAAGGAGCGCAGCAACCTCCATCCCTGCTGCAGACTACCGCCAAAGGTGCTGTTCACATCGCAGATGACCTTTGCTTACATGAATTGTGGTCTTTTTTTTAAAATGGTTTCTAAAGGTCACATGGGAAGTATTACCATAAACATACACAATAAGTGGGAGGTGAAAATATAGGCAGGAAAGCAGTGTTAAATTAAGCTAGTACTTCAACATCAATTGTTTTTTTCCACCCCATGTATTCCTGATTGAAACTGATAGGACTATAGGACCTAGGACTATTTTATCCATTTTGCTTTGCGGAATGGCTTTAATTGGTGTAATTATGCTACTTGTACTCGTTTGCTGATTATGATTGGTTCAGTTGTCTTGATTTTATATATATTTTTTTTCTTTTTGTTTATTGTTACTGATGTAGACCCAAGTAATAATGAAGAATGTACAGTACCATAAAAATGAATATGCAGTCAGATGAAGCGCACAATGTTCTTAGACAGTTCCACGAAGACTTTTCAGAGAAATTAAAAGATGCAGTGCTGAACTAATTAGATCTGACAGTAATGTTTTAAGGGAGTAGCAATATTTTTACTATCGCTTGTCACTATCGCTTTGCTTCAGCTAATTTGGTATACTGATTATTTATGTCTTTAACCCAGATGACCCAAGTTGTTGTTGAAGTATCCCATCAAGCATTTCTTATTTAAATGATGTCTAAACATAGACAGCTCGGCTAAAATGAGGCTAAATATGCCAGTCTGTAAGTGGAAAATACATGTGACGTCTATGTGCTTGAATGGATTAGTTTTGGGCAATTCCTAGATGTCTATCTGATGTTCACTGACAACCCAAGTTTAGCTTTGTTTTAGCAAAGTGATGTTTATATGCCACTTTATTAGGTACACCTGTCCAACTGCTTGTGATTGGCTGATTAGAAACTTGCATTAACATGACAGCAATTCAATGCATTTAGGCATGTATACATGGTCAAGACGATCTGCTGCAGCTCAAACCAAGCATCAGAATGGAGAAGAAAGATTTAAGTGACTTTGAAAGTGGCATGGTTGTTGGTGCCAGATGGGCTCATCTGAGTATTTCAGACACTGCTGATCTACTGGGATTATCACGCACAACCTTCTCTAGGAATTACAGAGAATGGTCAGAAAAAGAGAAAATATCCAGTGAGTGGCAGTTCTGTGGGCGCAAATGCCTTGTTGATGTCAGAGGAGAATGGCCAGACTGGTTCCAGCTGATAGAAAGGCAAGAGTAACTCGTATAACAACTCGTTACAACTGAGGTATGCAGAAGAGCATCTCTGAATACGTCGAACCTTAAGGCAGATGGGCTACAGCAGCAGAAAACCACACTGGGTGCCAGCTAAGAACCGGAATCTGAGGCTACAATTCGCACAGGCTCACCAAAATTAGACAATAGAAGATTGGAAAAACATGGCCTTGACTGAGTCTCAATTTCTGCTGTGATATTCTGATGGTAGGGTCAGAATTTCCGTCAACAACATGAAAGCATGGATCCATCCGGCTTTGTATCAACGGTTCAGGCTGATGGTGGTTGTGTAATCATGTGGGGGATATTTTTTTGGCACACTTTTGGTCCATTTGTACCAATTGAGATTTGTGTCAACACCACAGCCTACCTGAGTATTGTTGCTGACCATGTCCATCCCTTTATGACCACAGTGAACCCATCTTCTGATGGCTACGTCCAGCAGGATAACGCGCCATGTCAAAGCCTGAATCCTCTCAGACTGGTTTCTTGAACATGATTGAGTTCACTGTACTCAAACAGTGGCCTCCACAGTCACCAGATATCAATCCAATAGAGCATCTTTGGTGGGTGTTTACTTAAGTCATGAATGCAGCACACCTATCAACGTTGAATTTTGCATTTTTCCCATATGTGCATTTAAGTAGGACTATAGACAGGAAAGTGATTAAGTTAAGCTGTGCTTCACACGAATAAGACTGAAACTGATGGGACTATAGTATTTGTATCCTTTTCTGTGTGACAGCATGGCTTCAAATGGCGTAATTAGATTGTGTAACATTTTTGTTTGCTATAATTTTCCCTCCTTCTCTCGTCTTCAGCCAATGATGTTCAGAGCTATGATGCCCCGGCTGACTGGAGATCAAAGCCAAAGGCAGCTCCAAATGGACCAAGACTCAAGTAAGTTCGATCAGCCTAGTTATCCCTAATGCTTTCTAATCCACACAAGGGGAAGCAGGCGAAATCACTGGGGTGTGCGCTACGATGACACTTCAGAGCTGCAGTACTGACAGTGGGGCCTTTCATGTATTCATCTTCTAGCCGGCGAATGCCTCCTGCCTCCCCCATAGTGTGCAGAGTGCATCCTCTTGCTCACTCCCCAATCCTCACCAGTCCCAACGAGTGCTGTGCCTAAACCAACCCTCTCTGAAACCCTGTGCTCTTACCTTGAGTTCCTCTGATCCTCCCTTTTAGTTTTGTGGCTGTCTGCTGGATCTAAGGTGAGGGTCTGCTTATGTTGGAGTAAGTGATGATGACTTTTCAGTCTTAAAGGGGTGGTCCACTAGGATATCATGTTTTAAACTTTAGTTGATGTGTAATGTAGCTATGTGAACATAAACATCATCTCTGAATGTAATGCGCTCAAAGTTCAATGCAAAGTGAGACATTGGCTTTTACAGAGTTAGCTTAGCAAAACCTACAGCGAACAAATTTTGGGGACTACAAAAAAATACAACCATGTTAATGATGTCATATTATTGCACAGCGAAGGGGCATGGTCAGAAGTGCTGTAATGTTACAACAGAGAAAACTAAAGTGCCATCCTAACGCTGCTATTTCCTAGAGCTTTCTAGAGCACTTAATTTCAACATTTATTTACCCCAGTTTGATGTAAGAAATGCTTTAGGAAATAGAAATCTGACAGTTTAAGTTCAGCTTATTACAATCAAATACACAATATTTTACCTGCTTGGTCAAACTACTGATTTAAAATGAGCTGACTTAAGTTAACTTAATCGATTTGTGTTGGGACACAAATTTTTGGGACAAATCAAGGTTTGGTGAACCAATCATTTTAACAAGTTAACGTAACTTGTTTCTGTTAATATTTGAGTGAATGTATAATAATTTGATTTATTTTCACTGTGTGTTACTGTGCACAGCTCTTGTAAATTCATTATTTGGGTTCTGTGACATTTATTTATATTTTTTTTCTACAAAGTTGGTTACTCTTATGGTGTTACTCTAAGTTAGGCATGGGTTGGTATAAGATTCTGACGGTATGATAATCTTGCATAAAAGTATCACTGTTTCATGGTATTTCGATTACTGCTCTAAAATAAGTTCTTTTAAAATGTCTGGGTAAAAAACTAACTTTTTTTTTTTTTTTTTTTTCGTCCCCCTATGAACATTTATTTAAAAAAAAAACATCTTAAGCTTTTGGAACCATAAACATCCCAGCAGGCACAGGACGTCAACATGATTTAAATAGATTGTTGTACCCCAACGTTGTGGGACATTTTTGTTTGAAATTGGAAATTGGGTATACATCAGAACCCAATGTCAGGCCAACATCAATGTCCAACCTAAGATCAACCAAATATCAATGTGTAATGATGTTACAGCTTGACGTTGTGTGGACGTTACTTTTATGACATCTATCAGATGTTGGATTTTGGTTGCGATACCTGATGAATAAATATCAGTATTTGGTATCATGGCGTTAGTTTAAAATGTTGGCTCAATGTTGGATTTTGATCATTTTCCAACACAACCTAAAATCAATCAAATATAAACATTATTTGATGTCGTTATTGAACGTCAAATTAACATTTTCCTTAGATACTGGCTAGACATTGAATTTTGGTCATACCTTGAAAATGGTTATCCCATGTCTATAGCTTACCTTCATTTAGTTTGAAAAAAACACAAATTAGAATTATTTAGGGTGATGTATTCTGAGAATTTCCTGACCCCAAAGCTGTAAATGCTGTATATACATATTAATGAAAGTTTTATTAGTTATTTCTAGAACTAGTTATTTCTCCAAGTAGTTCAAATAGAACTATATTATGAGTACAAATGAGATCAGCCTTGTCTTGCGTTATTCATAATGGTCTTAAAAAGGTAGTGAAGTCTTAATTTGATCTTGTGAAACCTGCAAAATCCCTGAAATCTTCACACCAATGCACCGTAATGATCTGTTTGTTATATGCATGTCACAGTTATGCCACTTGAAATGATTCAGCTCTTTAAACTTGGTGGATTGATCGACTATTAATAGTTTTAAATATATTCATGCAGAAAAAGTGAACTTGTATCATTCTGTTTTACTATAGAACAGTGTTTCTCAACCACGTTACCGGAGGACCACCAGCTCTGCACATTATCCAGGTCTCCTTAACCATACACCTGATTCAGATCATCAGCTCATTAGCAGAGACTGAAAGACCTGTGATGGGTGTGACAAAGGAAACATCCAGAACATGCGGTGTTGGTGGGTCTCCAGAAGGTGGTTGAGAAACACTGTTAGAGAATATGTGATGTGAACTTTTTAAATCATAGAAAATTGTTTTTAATTGTCTTATCTTTGTAGTTCTCATTCTTTGGATGAAAGAGCATTTTGTCATAAAGGTTTTGCTTTTGGTAGATCATCTGATAATGCCAAAGCTGTTCCATTGGTGTGTGGAGAAAACAAAGAGGGTAAGGCATTTCAACACCTCAAACAGATCTGCTTCTCTAGTACCAATTGTTGTTGCAACTTTACTCCTTCCCAGATGAAACTGGAGTTTGTACAGCACCAGGTTCATTTGTCTACCTAGCCATTCAGACCACATCAGCTGCAGCATGCAGTTTGACTATCATAATTTGTTTTTCTTCCTTCCACAGGTTGTAATAGTGAATGTTCCTTGACCTCATGCATATCACCCTCTAAGTCCTGTCACAAACCTTCATCTCCAAAACAGCCTCGCTGCGGGTCGGCGACATCAAGTAAGCATGTTTAAAATGTATTATTTTTACAAATGGTTTTTTAAATAATAAATGATGATTTTATTTTATGTATTAAAATTACAATAATAAAAACAAATAGTCCCAGACATGGGTTGCAGCTGGAAGGGCATCCGCTGCGTGAAATATATACTGGATAAGTTGGCAGTTCATTCCACTGTGGGGACCCCAGATTAATAAAGGGACTAATCCAAAAAGAGAATGAATGAACGAATAAACAAATGGTAATGTTGTTTTTTTTGTGTATATTTATTGCTTGAAGTAATAATAAAGGCCATAGTAATATACTTGAAATCAGAATTATTCAACCCCCTTTTAATTTTTTTCTTTTTTAAATATTTCCCAAATGAAGTTTTAACAGAGCAAGAATTTTCACTGTGTCTGAATATTTTTTTTCTACTGGAGAAAGTCATTAGTTTAATTTCGGCTAGAATAAAAGCCGAATAATTTGTTTATTTTTATTTTTTGAATAGTTTACAGAACAAACCATCATTATACAATAACTTCCTAATTACCCTAACCTGCCTAGTTAACCTAATTAACCTAGGTAAACCTTTTCAATGTCACTTCAAGCTGTATAGAAGTGTCTTGAAAAATATGTAGTCAAATATAACGTACTGTCATCATGGCAAAGATAATAAATAAGTTATTAGAGATGAGTTATTAACTATTGTTTAGAAATGTTGAATCTTCTCTCCATGAAGCACAAATTGGGGAAAAAAAATTATTCAGGGGGGCTAATAATTCTGACTTTAACTGTATATTTCATTAGAAATGGGTTTATATGTCGGCGCTAGTGGTTAGTGCCTTGACACATGCACTCCGGTGCTCACGGCGTCCGGAGTTCGATTCCGCCTCGGTCCTTTGCCGATCCTTCCCCTCTCTCTACTACCCATGCTTTCCTGTCAGTTCTCTCTACTTTCCCATCCAATAAAAAAATAAAAGAAATGGGTTTATATTAATTTATATTTCTTACTATTAAAAACGATTGTAAATAGTAATGTTAATAATTTAACCCAAATAAATCTTGTATTGTATAAATTCTCTAATTTTCTAAAAGTATTTTATTATTTGCAGAACAAAGAGTTCGTTTTTTTTAATTAATTTTTGAATAATTTGTAAACTTTTTGAATACATGCATGAATATCATACATTCATTTTCTTTTCAGCTTAGTCCCATTATTAATCAAGGGTGGTCACGGGAATAAACCACCAACTTATCCAGCATATGTTTTACGCAGCAGATGCCCTTCCAGCTGCAACCCATCACTGAGGAACACCCATGCTCTCATTCACAAACATGCACTATGGACAAATTAGTTCACCCAATTCACCTATTCATATGAATACAATCCAATAATTTATTCTTTGTCTATGCTTTATTTAGTGTAAATGAAAATGAAAGCATCAACAGTTTTCTGTGCTTTAACTTTAGGTTACGACAATGGAAATATTTTATCAAATAACAGCTTGCTCTATGAAGCAAGGTCACCTACTGTGAGTTTTGCAAATCTTGACTCTTTCAAATCTTAAATTTATTAATCTCATAGTCATTTCATTAACCACATTCGTCTTTTTTATTTTAATATTATGTGTTTTTTCAGACAAACGCTTGCTATATCACGCCAGAGCAGATCTCAAAAGAGCTGCAAGACATTGAAAACAACCTCAACGATTTGGAGAATGAAGGAGTGGAGCTGGAATGGAAACTTCGTGTTTATGAAGAAGGTTTGAGATCAGATATATTAGATGCTATAGTAGTACAGCTGCACACTTTAAAATATTACAGTCTCAAATGCTCCTGCAATCTTAATTCTAAAGGATTGTGATTTGCGTAGCTTTATTCAAGTTTTGATCACTGTGGTACATTCAGATCTTTCATTTTATGGTTAAAACAGCTTCAGTCATTTCAACTAATATCGTGTTTACCAACGTTCAAAAAAGAGCTGGGCCGATAAATGATATATCGAATGTCAATAAAATTTGCGTCAATAACAATAAGCTCTGGAATTTTTTTTTTTACTCTATATTGAGCTAAGAACCAATCACACAGCAAAAAATGTGCAACAATTCGAATCTAGATGTGTATTGATATTAGAAATGCACTGAATTTTCGGCCACCGAAAATAGGTTATGCTATTTAAAGGGCCCTCTAATTTGTGTCTTCAGTCATTGTTGGTATATCAGAGTATCCGCGGGGTCTTAGTCATAAATTTCAAAATCGACGTTTTAGGCCTTAGTCTTGAATTCACTGAAATATTGTCTTGTAGGTCTTAAATAATTTTATACGGGTCTTAATTTTCTTTTTATGTAAAGCTCCCAATTTATCCAACACGTATCCAATCACAACAGTACATCTCAAAATTGTTCATAACTAATATTATAACAGTCTGTTGTGCATACATTTTAGCTTTTAAAGAGTTTTTTTTTTTTTTTTTTTTCTTAAGTAATGTTGAAAAAAAAAAAAAGTATGTATATAACTAAGGTCTGCTTGTTTTGACTTATTGGCCCAATCCCAATTCTACCCATTAGCCCTTCCCCTTATCCCCTCGTTTTGCGCATTCACGTGAAGGGATAGGGGTGTCCCAATTCTCTATAGCTTGAAGGCATAGGGCTAAGGAGAAGGGCTAGATACCTCTTCAAACAGAGATTTTTCAGAACCGCGCTTAAAATTAAGGGGTAAGAATTACCCAGAATACACCAGCCACAATGCTGCACCCAGAAGTCAGATGCACAAATTTTCATTTTTACGAATTTTTACAATAAACAAGCATGTGTTGTAATTTTCATAATGCGTTTGTGTTTTACCGTCATGCTTTCAAAAAAAAAAAAAAAACGCTAAAATTAAAACCTATATGATAAACCTATATAATCCATAATAACTCTTGTATAGCAGTCCCACAACATCCTGTCCCTCTGACACTTGACACCCTGCCAGAAAAGTCTTGTGGCTGGGAATGACCCTTTTACATAGTCTGCTATAATGTTAATGTTGTTTTTGTGTGTTTACATAATTAATATGGCCACTGTGTAAATGCACAGTATAGTTACGATCTTATTGTCACATGATATCATTGTCTTCAGTGATTTCCTGAAGATGGGCAACTGAAATAACTACAGCAGTCACGATCGTCAGTCTCATATGAAGCAAGAGCTCGCGATGACGTGCAGGTGTTGTAAGTGCTGTCCCATTTCTTAGAGGTAAATTTTGAAACCCTTCCCCTTTACACTGTTTCAAGGGGAAAGGGCTATGGGTACAAAAATAGAATTGGGATTGGGCCATTATTTCAAATATGTGGCTAAGAAATAACTAATTAGTATTTTTTTTCTGCTGGGCCATTAAAAAGTAGCCCTTTTTTAAGTCTAAAATTGTATTCTTCATGGTCATAAAGTCTTAAATTTGACTTGGTGAAAACTGCAGAAACCCTGGATGCTCTTAAGTATTGAAGGATTAACTGATATCGAAATGTATATCGTTATTGTTCAATATGGAAAAGATTAATCGAGATAGCATTTTTGCCACATCCCCCAGCCCTAATTCAAAATATCAGAAGTACTGAGAAAATCATTTATATTTGGCATATAAACATTGATGTCTGCAATCAAAATAACTTGTTACTAAGAAGCTAGTCTCATCCCAAGCACTGTCCACGGACCTGAGGCTAAACGTCTGATGTATACGGCACACGTTTCTGGAAACACTTGTGCAGATCCTCAGTCTTTCTTTGATTGGTTTAAATATACAATATTTCTTGGGAGTTAAGTGTGCAACAATCTTAACCAGTCCAAAAATTACATTTATTTAAATACTTTTCACTATTTCGTTCAAAAGAATCTTTAAAAAATAAATAAAATCTGATCTGAGTGAAATAATGAACTATTCTTTGACTAAGATTTTAAAATGGTAACTTTTAATGTACAAAAAAAGAATTGTCAGAACTTTTATTTTTTCACACAAAAATGAAAAATGCCACCGACTCGCACATTACTTGTTCCAGCCATGCTTCAGCTTCTTTCATCTGTTGAACACAAAATATATTTCAATAGTGTACATTTTAGCTGATGACTGATAATAAAGTGTGTTTGGCATGCTTTCCTAGGAGAGCCCCGAGCTCAGAATATCCTCAAGCCCGGGGCTCCCTCCCATTTGAAGGGCGAAAGGGGAGTTTGAGCTCAGATAGGTCTCGAACTCCCCTGCTTGTGAACGTGTTAGGAATAGCTAAGAGATATAGCTGGTTAAGAGTTTGTCTTATGATGCCACTTTATATTAGTCAATTTACTTGTGATGTATGTCTTTTTGGATGGTGGGGGAAAAACCGGGGAACCTGGGGAAAACCCTTGTGAGCACGGGGAGAGCATGCAAACTCTGCACAGAAACGCTGACTGGCTTGGTAAGGGCTCAAACCAGTAGTGTTTTTACTGTAAGGCAACAGTGCCAACCACTGGGCTTCCAGGCCGCCCTATCAGGAGAAGGGGGAGGAGTAAGTGGAAGGGAGGATTCTTCAACACTAACATGACTAAAGTGAAACTTT
>NC_079437.1:37878985-37896485 GCF_903798145.1 Danio aesculapii
GAATGACAAGCAAAATGCACATAATTTCTTAGTCTCATTAGGTACAAAGTCATTCCATCCATACATCAACACATTAATTAATATATTTGATCATTGCTGTTAATTAAATGTTCGTAACCTTTCATTCAAAAACAAGTGTTGTATATAAATGTTTTACTAGACTGTTTTTAGCTACATTTTAAAACGTTCATTAATTTCAAAAGTGCTTTTTAAAATGAGCTTTCTCTTGTTGGTTGCTTTAAGTCTGCATTGAAAAATTAGCACTAAATCTAAATTTAAGCTTATTCGTTGATCTCTTCTGACACATTGAGGCAATTCTTAGATATGCTTCAAATTAAAATAATTTTTAATTAAGGATTTACAAAAGTGCAAAGGTGAAATGAAAGGGTTGACATTGCCATTAAACTTTGAAATCGCAGTGTTTCATACTGCTTGGTCTCATTTTTGACAGATTTCTTTAACTAAATTTAACTTGTAGAGCTCATACTGAAGTCATTTAAGCTGCATGTTTGTGTTTTTATTATTTATTTTTTTGTTGTTGTGGTAATTAGAACATCTCAAAACTCCGAATGAGAAGAAGAGGGAAACCGAGCTGTTGAACAGACTGATGAAGATTGTGAATGACAGAAACGCCATTGTTGAGGGTCTGGAGGAGGACAGAATAAGGCAAGTTCTGAGGAAACCACAGTAACTGTCGCTACGTTTCAAATGCAAAACTTTGAGTGCCAAATGAACATATGCTAAAACCCTTTTGTAATTGTAACATGTCACATTTCAAGGGAGGGGGAGGAAGATCAACAGTTGAATGAAATGATGCAAAGACTGGGTGAGAAGTTTCTCATTTTTCTTATTTTAAATTGAAAGCAGCCCAAGACCGTCATGTGAACATTTAGTTCTGTCACCATGCAGGTCTTCAGAAGTTTAAAAACAAACGCAAGTCATCCTTCTCGAAGTTGTTTCGACGACGAAGTAAAAAAGCCTCGATGGGAGAGTGAACTGGAATGAAGTGCTTCAGATGTTCAGCTGCAGTTTGTTGAAGTTCAGTCTTCATCCTGTTAGAGGTTTAAAAAAAACAAGGTGGGACTACAATATGTCAGGTGGTTCAGTGAGTTAAGAGTTCTTGAAGGAAAATGTTTATTACCACCTTATTTCAGTCATGTTCAAAATGTTTTTCACTTTGATTTACCTAATGCTTGTTCTATTCATTTACAATGTTTAATTTGCTCCTATAGTTTCTATGCGTGGGCTCCTTTGAATAATTATTGTTCAGAATATACATTAACTTTTTTATTTTTATTTCCACCCCCTCACTTGTTGAGAGATGAACCGTACCGTTGTATTAGCAGATAAACAAACAGATGTCCAAGGCTGGCTGAAGCACGCTCTTTGACTGAGATCCAAAAAATCTGCGGAGCATCTTAATTTAACCCTAACCTCCTAAAAGAGTTGAGCTGAACGATTGAAAGCGTTCAATGTGCAGTGCTAACAGTGACCTGAAGGGGGCACTATAAGCTCGCATGCATGTGCATCAGAGTATCCAGCCTCTTATTTTATATCCTGTGAACGCTAAATCAAGCTGCAGATTAGACGGCAGAGGATCTTGTGTGTGCTGGAGAGGCACGGATTATTGGTTTTATTCTCTTTTTAAGTCTCTAACCTAGTTCAATTAAAAGTGTACCCCATTTAACTTATCTAAGAAAAATAGTCTTGCAAAGAGGCCTTTTTTAATGTTTAAATGGAAGATATGACTCAACTGTTTGAAAAAGCTACTGCAGAAGTGTTTTAAGATGTTTTAAAGTTCTCTTGAGAGATGCTTATGCTTATTTATTGTATATTTGACTTTTAAAATGGGTTATTCAATAAATCTTAATGAAGTTTCTAATTGTATTATAACCTAGGAGTCCAGTGTTTTTTTTTTATTATTATTTTATTTTTTAAGTTTGGGGTCAGTAGGATTTTTAAATGTTTTAAAATAAGCTTACACTGTCTTCTAAAATAAGCTTACACTTCCCCACAATCAATTTGTGCTGGAATAACATAAAGGAATTAAATTTGCTTAATTTACAAATTTAAGTTGATTATACATAAAGTAATTAAGTTGTCCGCTACTAAAGAACTTTAGGTTTGTGTTTTAGCTTATTTTAAGTAGTTTGAACAAACCGTAAACATTTGTGTATCCTGCTCACCAAGGCTGCATTTATTGAATCATACAGTACAACGTGTAAAATTGTGAAATGTTAAATAACTCTAACTGTTCAAAAGTAGTTTCATTTATTTAAATCGTTTATTCGTGTTTTTTTTTTTTTTTTTTTTTTTTTTTGTTGGCATGCCACTGCACCATTTCTATACAATATATTATGCACAATTTTGATCTGTTTCTATACAATATATAATGCACAATTTTAATCTGTTTTTCATTGTCATGATATATACATGGATAAAAGTTCCCTCACATGTTCACTCATCTATTGTACGTATATACAATGAGTCACAATAGGCTTAGCAAATATAAAATAAATAATTTAGATATAAAATAAAATGGAGGGAAGAAAAAAAATGTGAGAAACAAATAAAAAAATATTTAAAAAAATGCTCAAACTGCAAATATCAACTTTGGATCCATTAGCTCTATATACAGTAAGTCAGCACTGGCTGTCAGATAAGACTAAATTTTTGACTACAACCTTTGGAGTACCGAATCTTCTCCATTGTAAGATGGTACATAAGATCTCTAATCCAATGATTGGAGCAAATGTGTCCTACCATTCGAGTAGTATAAGACGTTTAGCAACTAATTTTGATAAAGAATTCATACTTTTGGTATTACGATCTAAACTGGAATCTGTAATTAAACCATATTCCAGTGATTTTAATGATGAATTTTCAGTTTCATCACTCCAGTCTTCAGTCACACGATCCTTCAGAAGTCACACTATTATTATTAATGGTAATAGTAATAAAAGCAATAATGACTGGAGTAATACTTTTCATTTGAAACTACATAAGTAGAAAACGGTTAATTATAATTTTAATAGCTATTTAACAATTTTACTTATTTTATTTAATAAATGTCGCCTTGATGAACAATGCTTAAAAAAAAAAAAACTGACCCCAAACTTTTGATCAGTAGTGCACGTTCATGCTGTCTTTGAATATCAGATGTCTGCATTTGTACTGTGGAAAAATGTTGAATGGATAAGGCCTGTCCATTTACCAATGGTTCCAGTTACCAAAAAGCCCAGCTTAGCCAAAACTTCCAGGTGTTCCAGTTAACCTTTTAGGCTCAGCAGGATCACTTGACTAGCCACATAACTAGCAGAGAACTACAGTAGCTACAATGAATCTAAATTATAAAAAAAAAAAAATGTCTTAAGAGGAGTTTGACTTTAATGTAAAAGATGAACTTAAATGTAATTTAAATTGCTTGAGTTGACAAACTACAGTAGCAGCAGTAGTATTTATTTACCATTTTTTTATCATTTATTTATCATATTTGTTTCCAAATGCAAATGTTTTACACATCCTTAAATTGTAGTTCCTGTGTTTTTGTAAATTCTTGGTTGTTGGGCATTGCAAAAAGATTCCTTCTCTCTCGCTATCTATCTATCTATCTATCTATCTATCTATCTATCTATCTATCTATCTATCTATCTATCTATCTATCTATCTATCTATCTATCTATCTATCTATCTATCTATCTATCTATCTATCTATCTATCTATCTATCTATCTATCTATCTAGAGAGAGAGAGAATGTATGTATGTATGTATGTATGTGTGTATAAAACATGCCAATATAATATAAAATGATAAACAAATAGATCATCAAGTGCTTCATAAATTTTTGTATCCATTTCTGAACATAGGCAATATATTTTGGGTCATTTAAGCACAACCGATTTATTAAACAGAGATTTATTATAATATTTCAGTCATCAAACATTTAAAAATAGCTAAATAATACAATGAAATCCAAGCAAAATATTGCAAAAAATGTACACCTACAAAATTAAGTAAATACATAAAATACAATTATTTATTTTGTAGTATTTAATAGTTTTTTCTATAACATGTAAATTTGTGTGTAGTAGTTTTTAGACTGTTATCGTAAGTTATTTTGTTAGATAAGCTCCAGATTTGGCTTCAGTACTGACTAATGTATATGCACAAATATATATATATATATATATATATATATATATATATATATATATATATATATATATATATATATATATATATATATATATATATATATAGCTTCCTATTAAAAATATGAATTGAAAAAAAAAATAGATTTGTGACTGGTGTACTTCTATATGCTGAGCACTGTATAGTCTTAAACCCTTTCTTTTGACTCCCTCTGTTACACTCCCTGTGATTTGTTCCATCAGGGCAGGGTCTTTAATTAAAGGAGTGAATCTCAATATTTTATGGACATTGACCCCTCCATGCTTACAAACTACTTAGTTTTTGTAATTCATTTTGCGTGTCTTGTGCATTTTGACTGTATTTATTGTTTCGTGTAGATCAGAGATGCCCAAACTAGGGCCTGCGGGTCAAAGTTAGCCCATGATAACCCTTGATTTGGCCCACCATCCCATCTAAGAAGAGAGGGAGAATGAAGGGCATGGTTTAGGCGTTGTCATTTTTAAATATAATGTAAACTTTTATTTGTTTTATTGTTAAGCTGCAAAAAAAAAGCTAACTGAAATCAAATGTTTCCATTTAAATACAGTAGTTTAGTTTTAAATGCACATACTATCAACCAATGGATGGAGGACTATGCAGAGACTGGTGAGCAAAAGCAGATTCTGCTTCACTACTGTAGTCAGCATTGAACTGTGTTATAAATGTAATAGTTTTCATTGCAATAAGTTATAAAGTATACTACATTAGTCAATGCGATTTTAAAGTGATTGTTTTCTATTAATTTTTAAATATTATTAAATTAGGAAATTGGCAACTTGTAAAATAGTTTTGGTATATTTATCTTCAGCCCACAGCCATCAATAATATTTGATTTTTGACCCTTTATACAAAAAAATTTGGATGAAAGGGCAATAAACACTTCATTGTAGACTATATGAAAAAGTAGTTTGTCATTGCAGGGCAGTACCTAAAAAAATTGCATATGCCTTGGTTTCACAAACTTGTGTGCATGCTGCTTGCATAAGATAGTACTCTATCAGAACGTGTGCTTAATACAGTGTAATCAGATTGTAACCATTAATATGAAATAAAAAAAAATCAAGTCAACTTCTCCTGGGCCCAAAAGCCACCCTCAGAGCCAAGTGGGTTAAAATGCCACCCCGCTCGCTGCAGTGGAGGCCGTAATTGTTGTTCCTATCATTGCGTGTGCTGTAAAATGGCCGTTTATACAGCCATCATTTAATATGCGTTTTAGTGAAATGCATTAAGATAATTTACTCACATTTAATATCGTGGCACTGCTTACAGGCCATCCATCCCCAATTTAAGATGCATGAAATTGTGATCATGAACTTGGAACAGCATCTCTCTCTTTGCCGAGGAGGAGGAGGATGATATTGGTGCAGAGCGCCACGCGTGATGCGGGTGACAGTCGAGACTGAATACGTGTGATATTAGAGTTAATTAAAGCTTTGCGCCCCATCTCCTGCAAATGCTCGCACTCCTGCAATTAAGAATCAAAGGCGAGGGCTTAGTGTCAGGGGGTGTCTAATACATGGTTTTAACAGGAATGGGACCTGATTTGCCAAGCTCCTAGCGACAAGCATTAACAACAGCCTCAAATTAGGCGGACATTAATATTCATAAGTAAAACAATTCGTCCTGTGAATGGCTGATGAAATGAAATTCTCTCGCGTCCACGCCAGCCGTGTCCATCAAAAGATGCCATTACTGATCAAGTGCTTAATGTATATGAGCCGCCTGACGAAATGGAAAGGATCCCAGGGTTCGACGGGTGTTTGTCGCCAGCCTGGTGTTCGAAATTCGGTGAGCCAGCTCAGATGTACCCTCGCTAACCTCACGCATGCGTGTGCGCGTCTCACTTCGGTACATAACTGAATGAC
This sequence comes from Danio aesculapii, assembly GCF_903798145.1. NCBI lineage: Eukaryota > Metazoa > Chordata > Actinopteri > Cypriniformes > Danionidae > Danio > Danio aesculapii. The sequence continues at coordinate 37,885,043 of NC_079437.1, forward strand.
ATTTACATATTTGCTTGATCAAGGCCAGCTAAGCGTGGGTCACTAACACAAAATGGATTTGGAAATGGAGTGTACTTAAGCCTTTTTTTTTTTTTTGGGAGAGAGAGGGGGGGGGGGGGGTATGTTTTTGGTGGAAAGTGTGCTAATGCAATGTGGATGTCACATGAGCTGCTTTCAGCAAAATGCAACTTGCTTTAATTGTTTAATTAAAAGCATACATTACACACTTATCTAACGCAGAGTTTATAATAAAGGTCAAACTCTGCTTGTCCAGCGGTGGCCACTGCGCTGAGCTGTTTGTTCTTCTACTGTAGGTGTGTGTGTGCGCGCTTGGGTTGCAGATATGGTGCTTCTGCCACTAGCCTGTAATTATGATCCTCAAGGTAATTTTATCAGCCTCATTAGCTCTGATGAGTAAACGAGAAGCGTGCTTCTAATTTATTAGCCATCCAGACTGGAGCCCTGGCTCTCATCAGGCGGATCATAATATTTGTATAGGGGAGCTGATGTGTTCAGTGTATCATCCGGCTACAGGAACGATTCAGAATTGGTAATTGCGCTCCAAATGCTGGATCTGCTTGGATGGTTTAGTTTGATCTAGATCAGCGCTGCTCACCCTTTTTGACTCCTAAAAGGGCCTCCAAAGAAAATGATAATTGGAAGCCCTTCAAGACTCTTTGACGGTACTGCCGTGTTGGCAAAAATAGCTTATTTTTAACTTTTAACATAGTAATGGAAATATAAAATCTAGAATTTTCATTTGACTTACAATTAATTTCCTATATAGTGTTAGATCAGATGATTCCTAAATTGTTATAAATAACCAGAGTATCTTACCTTAAGCCCTGCTCACACTGAGATATCAGTCACGGTCTTGTCATCTAAGACAAATTTGGGAAATCCTAAAAGATTCCTGAAATCCTAGGCTAAAATCTGTGATCTTTGATCATTGGTTTGACATGTTCACTGACAGCTGCTTAAAGCCCGTTGCGATCAGATTTTTCCTCCGATGAAGTTCTGGCAGCATCAGATGATTTCAGACACTTTCCTGCAGTGTGACAACAGCTGAGATGAGTGTCAATCCAAGAACCAATTGGAGCTCCGAATTTGATGACGCAATCCATGAAGTGGATGAAGTGTCAAAATGCGCCACATGCAAAATTCCCGCTACAAATTGTTTACCTTTGCTGTGAGGAATTATTTCAGAATGAGGGATAGTAAAATTGTCACGGGTGGATGACGTCAAACTTTGGGGGTGGGGGGGTTCTTTCTTGTTTGGCACGTCTTAATTGTCATTCAGTTTGACTTTATGACAGCTGAGATCTTACAGTGTGACATGGGAGCCATGTTCGTGCAGTCTGGCGTGCTATAATCATTCAGGATTTCTTGTTTTTTTTTAAATCGCACAGTGTGCGTCAGCCTTTAGCCATCTTCATCTTGAAGAATCCCCCTTCCACCACTACTCCTCCCCTTTCCTTATCAGGGTGGCATGTAGGCCCAGTGGTTGCACCAGGGCCTCACAGCAAGAATTTCACTGGATGAAGTCTTTAACCAAGTTTTAGCCAAGTTGACATTTCTCTGCGGAGTTTATATGTTCTCCCTGTGTACCAGAGAGCCTGCGTGAGTTTTCCCCGGGCTCTCTGGTTTCTCCCTCAGGCCAAAAACTTATAAGTAAATTGACCAAAACAAATCGGCACCATAGACAAGCGATAAATTAGCAATATTTCTCTCCATAGTTTTTTATAATTTGCATTCACTATTAACAATCAGCGGAGTTCTCGAGACCAACCTGAGCTCAAACTCCCCTCTTGCCCTGCAAACAGGAGGGAGCCCCGGGCTCGAGGATCTTATGAGCTCAGGACTCTCTCCCGGGACAGCATGCAAACACGCTTTATAAACAATCATCAATTAAGTGTGAACTCTTGAAATGTAGCTGTGAAGGAATACAGATGATGAACTCTTTTAAATTCAACAAACACAAATGATCCAGATACAGTGTGATAGAACACAATGTAGAAGTAGAAGAAACTACCTGAGAAACTGAAGAATACCGGGTGTGACCTTGGACTTGCCAAATTTGGAGGAAAAACAGGTGCAGAGGAATCCAGGTGAAGACACTCAGTGCAGGCAGGATCAAGGGAGGAAGGAGCCATAGTGGAGATGTGGACCGATGCAGCCAATAAAGTGGGATCCTAGGCCAGAGATGAAGATCTGGAGAGCCAAGGTGGGGTTAAGAGTTCAAATGATCAAGGAGTGAGCAGAGATCCCAAAAAATGCAGAGAGACAGAGTGCCTAAGGACCAAGGTAGATCTGAAGTCCAACTGAGCTAGAGGTAAGTTTGGACCAGGTGGAACCGGAGGGAGCGTGGTCGAAGCTGGTGCGCCAAGGTAGGGATGAGGGAGCAGTGTGCAAAGGTGGAGTCCAGGTCTTAAAGACTACAACCTGGAGAGGTAGCTGGACACTATATATCCTACTTTGGCATGTTGAGGGTTATAAGAGTACTTTTAGGGGGCTCTTGGGCTGGGATTGGTATTGATGAAGAAATGAAGTCCATGATTTTCCAATACCTATTTCATGGAAGCGGCAAAGCTTCCATCAAGGGTGTCTTCATAGAGGTGTTCAGTTCAACAACAACAAAAAAAAATGTGCTAAGAAAGCCGTCTGTAGAGAGTGAGTCAATATCGCTACTGTAGGTCTATAATATCACTTGTGTGATGAAGTTCTATCTGGTGGAGTTGGACAAAAAAGGGGGAAATGTTTAGTCCGTACAATGAAGCTGCATTAGCCGGCTAGCCAGTTAAGTTTCATTTTAGTTGATCCCAATCTTGGCTGTTATGTAGGTAACATGAAGGCAGATTGAATGTAATCACTCTTTGTTTCCATTGAATTATAGAGCAGCAGAGCTGAGCTACATTACTTGTATCTAAAACCCATAATTGGTGCAAACTAAACTGAAACTTAACTGGCTTTGTGGCACAGGCCTCTGGTCTTCTGTAAAAATACAAAAACTGCAGCTCTGCACAAGTAGTTTGGCCAGAGGAGAAATGGTCGTGCCCAACTGAGCCTGGTTTAAGATTTTTGTTTTTCCTTCAGTTCGTCAATTGGGGAAGTTTGTTCCGCACCACTGGCTTGCTTGGGTGGGACTTGTGGAGCTGCGCACCGATGGATTTGCTCTTCAGTGTTTGGACTTTTAGCAGTGAAATTTAAACCACACTGAACTGAACTAAACTGAACAGAACTCTGAAAACTGTACTGACAGTTTCAATTTACTAGAACGTCTACGCTAAGCTGCTTTGACAAAATCTACATTGTAAAAGTGCTATATAAATAAACATGAATTGAAATTGAATGTTCCCTAGGTTTTTCCAAGATTCTGGGAATCCTGGTGCTTAAATTTAGTTCACAGTCATTTCTACTTAAGCTAAAAATCTAAATCTTGTGTAGTCTTTAAATCATATTCAGTGATCTTGCAGCATGTCGAGTCCCTCTAGAGAGTCCCAGCTCTCCGGCTGAAAGCCTCTCTGATCTAGAACTAAAACAGATTTTTCCATTTTTGCTTCTTTTTCCTCCACACAACCCCCTTCATATTGATGGTTACCTTTTAGAAAAAAATGCATGTATATGAAAAGCTGTTCTTATGATCACACTGGCAAACTTCAATTACCCACCCCAAAATAATTTTTCGCAGGCAGAAATTCATTTAGTCTCTGTGTCATTTGCTGTGTTTAAAGAGCCGGGTTAATGTGCTCACAATTTCACTGTGCGAACATTTGCATTGAGGGGGAAAATATGCACGCTGGCTACTGGGAATGAGATGGAAAGTGCATGACTGGGAGACTTGACAAGTGCAGCTTTTCACCCATCTCAAATGAATAATTTTCCCTTCCCTTAAACATCCCTAATCCAAGCATGTTATCAGCGCCAATGCAGGATTCTGCCCGACTCTGCTCAGCGGCGAGGCAACTTTTCCTTCTTTACACGTTCGCAAGAGCTCCTGCTCCTTACACTGGCACAGAGACTCGCCGCTTTATCCTTTGGGCTGGTTTTGTGGATCAGTGGAACGGGCCCCACAACAGAAGTGATACATATGGAAACTCTTCACAAATGCCAAAGTCTCTTTTCAGCCACAATCTGAGCTGGCTCACTAGATGTCCTGCATTGGCACACGGCTCCTGACAGAGATATCCCAGCGCTGCGCTCAACAGAAAAATGTCATTTGGTCTCGTATCACACGTGGGTCTGTTAAGGCCTGGGCGCTATATTATTTATTTTTTTCTTGTATTATATTTTTAGCTTTCTGAGCAAGCAGCTGGAATCCGTTCAAATGCATTACGTTGAATTTCTCAGCATGCAAGCTCTTTCCTCTGACACTTTGCAGCGAACAAACGCTTTGATGCTATACAATTGAATTGCCGTTGAGATCTGGTGGCGAGATATGTGATGGGTATAATGAGACGGTCGACGTTTTTTAATAATCGCGACACTCGCTGCACGTTAACCTCCTTTCCAGGTAACTTTCAGATGCCACAACATCTCTTTATAAACGCAAGAGGAAGCTTTTAATTTGTCATTTAGTGACATTTTAAGCCTTTTAACTGAACCCAGACAGGGATTTACAGTTCCCTCCCAAGAAAAAATAATTTTGTCCTCTTCATAGGAAAATGAGGGGAGAGATTAATGGTGAGCGTGCTGTGATGGAAGTAAGAGAATTTTACGCACACTTCACTGCTTTAGGTGTAAAATTGTAGCAGACATTGACTTGAAAGTCTGCTGCTGTTTAGATAGAAAGAGGAAGCCTTGCTACCAAATATCAAAAAGCTTTTCATTATCCAATGTTAAACCACTGATATACCGTTCACAATATTTTTTAAGTCATCAATTTAATTTCTGATGGCTGATTCTATCTCTGGTCTTAGCATACTCTATAGTTTGTATCACTTTAGACAAACTATATGGAGATTGAACTATTTTGAGAATGAAGCACGGCTGTGGCTGGAAAACAATGTTTTATTGCATTGCAAACGGCGAAGACGCATCGCAAGTCATTTCAGGAGGAGGCGTGAATTAATTTAGCTAAACTGCAACATTGTCATCTTTCAGAAATATTACCAACGATCTATCAGGTAATGTTTTTCCCTCTCTTTTTCTATTTGTTTAAAATTGTTGGTAAAGCACTGTCAACAAATATTTTTCCTACATATCCCATAATGCACTGCGCATTGGACTACAGCAGCTGAATTAGTCCAAAAAGGTTCAGTAATTTTTACGGTTGGGTCTATTTTCAGTTCGAATCATGTTCTCACCACAAGAGAACCACTCCAGGGTTTGTTTACTGAGACCACCTCTTCAAGGAGGTCATGGTATGCTTTTTTTGGTTCATTTTTGTTGCGCACTCAAGTGCGATTTTGCTACATTCACACCTGCTCAAATGAACCGCACCAAGAGGAAAAACAAACTCTAGTGCAATTCAACCAACTTTAAATGGGCAGGTGTGTGAAAACACCCCAAGTCTCTAACCAATAGGCCAGTAAGTTTATGCTATGACATTAGAAATACTGGATTCTATGGGTGTTAAATTGTGGGTAAATGAAAGGTATTTGACCAAATTTTTGTCAGTTTCATTTTTTTGAAAATAGAAAACAATTGTTAGTCATTAGAGCTCCTTACAGCCGTAAGTTCAGTGGTAAATTTTGTACGTTTTCTGATTTTATGGTTTGAGATTCCTTTTTTTCTACTAATAAACGTTTATATAAAACTGTTTAAACCTGACACTCCAGTTATGATGATTGGGAGTAGTTATTTGATCTCAGCTATTTAAAAGGCAATTTTATGTACTTTTTTCATGAACTCAATGAATGCATGTGTAAATGCATAAATACAATTGCCATTCAAATACAACAATCCAATGATTCCTGATTCATTGAGCATTTAATGCAATCATGGTGCAAATTAAAGGGGGGTTAGGAGGGTCTGGCCTTTAATAGTTAAGAGATAGTTGGATCTGATCTGTATCATAAGTAATATTAATAACTAAAATATTAGATATACATTTGACCCACCCCTATTATGGTTCATACTAATGTGAATGCATGTTCGTGCCAAAATATTAATTCAGTGGTTTGAAACTGGCAAATCTAGAGCACCAATAGACATGTTCATGTTCACAAAACATGTTTCTTTAAAAAAGACGTTTGTAGGTGTCTGTAAAACTAGACGCATAGTTTATATTTTATTATACACTGGATCACACATGGAAGTTCATTCATTCATTTTCTTTTTGGCTTAGTCCCTTTATTAATCAGGGTTCGCTACAGCAGAACAAACAGTCAACTTATCCAGCATGCTTTGTACGCAGTGGATGCCCTTCCAGCTGCAACCCAACACCAGGAAACACCTGTACACTCTCACATTCACACATGCACTATGGCTAATTTAGTTAATTCAATTCACTTATAGTGCATGTCTTTGGACTGTGGGGGAAACCGGAGCACCCAGAGGAAACCCATGTGAACATGGGGAGAACATGAAAACTTTACATGGAAGTTAAACAGTAAAATAAAAATTATGTGTAGTCTTTCCTGGTCATCCATTAATAGGTGCAGGAAAGCAAACCTGTTGTTGCTTATTTAATATCACAAATGTCATTGAGAACCATTTAATATCCCTCAAAACTCTAGAAACATAAGTTTGATTAATAAATTAGATGTCCCTCTGAATGTAATCATTTCTTCAATTTTGATTGCTCTTTTTGAGTTCTGTTTTGTTTACCTGTCTATCCATCCATCCATCAGTCCATCAATCAATATTTTTTTATTAATGCAGTGACATTTTTTTTGAACATATTTCATGGTATACTGTAAGATTTTTTTTATTTTACACAACCCTAAATTGAGTGTCTTCATAAATTGAGTATAGTCCTGTTGGTTTTGATGAATTGAATTGTATTATGAACTTTTTCTTAAACCCAGTCAATAAAACAGAAGAATTGTTCCCAATATTGCCATAGAATTAATTGACGATACAAGAATACTCTAACAGAAGACTTGTGTAGAGAGGCAGATTTGTAAAAGCATGTATTTTAAATAAAACTCATCTCAATTCCCAATTTGACACTTAAACATTTTATCAATGAGACTATGAAAACATACTTTATCAATGAGTAAACTAACAAACCAATGACTCAAATAATTTGAGATGGATGAAAAATCACTCAAAGGGCCATGAAACCCCCCATGTCTCAGCAGAATGTTTATTTTTTTTTTCTTCTGGGTTTTCACCTTTATTGGATACGAAATTACAGAGAACTGACAGGAAAGCATGGGGAGCAGAGAGAGGGGAAGGATCGGCATAGGACCGCGAGGCGGAATCGAACTTGGGTCGCCGTGAGCACCGGAGTGCATGTGTCGACGCACTAACCACTACACCACAGACTACCTTTCACAAAACGTCCAGAATATTGCAGTGGTATTAACATACTCTAAACTTAGTAACTAAATTAACATAATTTTGACTAAGGTATGTCTCTAAAACTGAAAGAGTACTGCCGACAATACTAACTTACTTTGCCATCTGAGTAAACAAACAAAAAACATTGATCACACTCTTACCAAATCCGTAGAGACAGGACAATCAACAGCGGAGGTGTAACTAACTTCATTGCGTGTAAACATCATCTCAGGTAAATGTGGAGAAGTGCAGCAAGGAGGTTTCTAATAACCAAGATGAGCCAGTAACCATGAAAAACACCTGACTTGAGCAGGATTTTGAGCCGCTTTCTTGCGTGCACCATCATAGTGGTAAAATAAACATCTGAGCAAGTCTCTGACAGTGTAATAAGACGTTATAGCCTTTGTCTTTTGTGTGTTATGTTATGAAATAACTTTACACAAATCTGTGTGCTGACAATGTATTACATCTGCACTAAAATATCTGTTATTGTTATATTCTTACTCGAACATGTAGTGATCAATGTGTTGACTGCATTTATTTAGCTAGTCCAGGTGCTAATGTTGCAATATTAACCGAATGAAAATGTTGACAGTGCAGTCATTGGTAATGTTGCGTTGGATTTGCAACATGTTTTGAGCTGTCAAACAGCAAGTGTATATATTTTCTGCACATAAATCGCAAATTGTGGGATGTTGCAAAATGTTTGCATCTTTTGTTTTATTGATGATGTCACCAGTGACTAGTCGATGTCGACTCGACTTTGATATTGTTAAAGTGGACTTCCAAAAATCTAGTCATTCAACCCCTACTGTTTCATTACCCTTTAAACATTAAAAATCAGTTCTTCAATATGAGCATCAAATTCAATGGCAACTTTAAAGAAAGGGTTTCTTCTTAGTTTTTTTTCCCGTGGATCTCTATCTTTTTGTCAATAAATCCCACTATAACCACCTTTGCATTCAAAAATCACATCCCCTGTGTGTGTGTGTGTATTCTAATGTAGCACTAATTCCTCTCAGAAGTGTGTGTGTCTCTTTTCTATTGCTAAAAATGGCAGACTCACAAGCAGCACTGATATGCTAAAGAGAGGCCGATGAGTGTTTAGCATGTATGCGCGTGTGTGTGTGTGTGTCCATGTTCATGTGTGTTTGATGGCCGCTGTGCGCTAGAGACTCTGTGGTCTTTTCTCTCTGCTGGCTGGCTCCTTTTGATGCTCTACCTCTCTTATCTTGAGCTTGGCAAGGTTAATGAAGTGCTAGCGCTCTTGGAGGAAGTCAAAATGAACTGACTAGCAGAGACCAGAGGAAGCTTGGAGATGAAACGCACATCTTGGTGCGGCTCTAAGTGGCAATTTTGGTGAATTACTGAGACAATGAGAGGGAGGAACGTCGTCTTTTTTAGACACAACGACACTGGGTATCAGGAATGGTCGATTGGATCTCTTTAAAGCCGGCTCATGTGGAATTACATTAGCATTTTAGCCTTGCTTGTAATATGATCTGTCACACCTCTCCGGCAGCCAGTGATGGTGGAGGCCAATGCTGTTTTTTTTTTTTTCTGGCTTAGGCAGCCCACTGCTTCATTTTCTGCATTTTAGAAAGGTGTACAGTCACTTAATTGATTGTGTGGGCTGAGATTTTTGGGAATAAACACAATGGAAGTGTTTAATGCTGATTTGTTTTGGACTCATTGACTTAAAAGTTCGAACTGTGGCACATCTCGAGCATTTTCTTCTGAATGTTAACACTTCATAGCTCTATTCATTACTTATATTCATTTCCAGTGGTGTAAAGGGACAAGTTACAAATACTCAAATACTGTAACTGAGTAGTTTTTTCTCAGGAATTCTAATTCACTAAGTAGTTTTAAAAACATGTACTTTTACTGTCCCTAGAGTACATTTTTAGTGTTGTATCGGTACTTTTACTCCACTACTTTCCTTCAAATGCAGATATTACTTTATTTCTTATCTATGGGGATTGACTATTGTACAAAAATCAGTCATGTGATTCCCGTCCAATCAAATAGCACTCAAAAAGTAAATTGCATCATACTGAACAACCTCAAGACATAGGCGCTTTATAAACGCAGCAAACATTTTGAAAGCTTTAAAATTGTGTCCAAGATGTCGAAATCTTTACAAGCAATGACCCAGAGACTTTGTAAAGACTGCATGTCGCTGATAAAAAATAAAGGATGTTAACTGTATGATGACTGAATTCAGAAAACAGCCTTAAACAATAATGAAATGGAAGGAAGGGTTGAATGAAGGAAGGACCGAACTAATGAAGGAAGGAAGGACCACATGAATGAAGGAATGAATCAGGGGAGGACTGAACAAATAAGGAAGGATGGAACGAATGAAGGAATGAACAAAGGACCTAATGAAGGAAGGAACAAAATATGAACGAACGAATGAATGAGTGAACGAATGGAGGTACAAAGAAAGGACCAAATGAATGAAAGAAGGATCGAACAAACTAAGGAAGGAAGGAACAAATAAACGAATAAACACTGTAAAATCCAAAAAGTTAAGGTAACTCAAACCGTTTGAGGAAACCGATTGCAACAAACCATTTAAGTTAAAAAACGAATCCTATTAAGCACTGTGAACTTAATCCATTTGAGTAAACGAAGCAATTTGAGCACAGTAAAACCCAATAAATGAAGAGAACTCAAACTAACTGAGTACTGTAAAACCCAATGAGTTAAGGTAACTCAAACTGTTTGAGGAAACCGATTGCTACAAACCATTTGAGTAAAAAAAAAAAACTATTTGAGTACTGTGAACTTACTCCATTTAAGTTAAAGTAATAAGGTATTTAACTAGCTCGTTACCTTCAATTGAGCTCAAAACCCTTTTCAAATGAGTAGAATTAACTTTCAGTCAATTTTGAGTTAACTACACTCATTTCATTTGATAAAGTTGACTGTTGGGTTTTACTGTGAATGAATGAACAAAGGACTGAATGAAGGAGGGAACAAAAGAATGAATGAACGAATGAAGGACAGAACGAAACAATGGAAGGAGGGAATGAACGAATATAGAAAGATCACTAATGCACTAGTACAGAATGTTACGTTTACACATCGCTGCACAAACTGCATGTAAACTTTTCACAGTGTAAAAATCACTACTCTGAGTACTTTTGATAGGGCTACTTTTTACTCATATTTTGAGTAATATTTACAACAGATACTTTTACTCTACTTGCACTACATTTTTTGGCAAGTAATGGTACTTTTACTTGAGCATGATTTTTCCGTACTCTTTCCACAACTGTTCATTTCTTTTGTAAAATGTCAATATTAGATAAACCTAGAAATGATTTGCCAATTTAGAGTAGTACCATTTGTGAAGCTAAAAAATTAATTTAGCTTTATATTTAATTTAATACATTTATAATTTATATAAATTTAAAAGGGAATTCAAATTTAAAACAAAAACAATACTGAATACTAAGAATAAGCTAAAAATAAATAAATAAAATGCACAAATCAAAAGTGCTAGGCCTTTTATAACTAAATAAAATAAACAAAATACTAAATAAAGGCAATTACAAGTATAAAAAAACAAACATAATTATTAATAAAAATCTGAAAAGCTCCAATACTTATGACTAGATTTTTTTTCCATTACAAAAAACGGAAAGTGAAAGTCTAGAGCATAGAATTGTTACAATTATAATTGAAACAGCCTGATCTCACATGAAAACGTAAGTATTATACGTGTTGTCAGTTTAGTGACTAATCATACAATTTCATACAACTGAACTCATACGAATTCATATGGTTTTAAAAAGGAGGCGTGGCACCCAACTCCACCCCTAAACCCAACCGTCATTGGGTGATGGGCAAATCGCACTAAATTGTACAAATTAGATCGTTCAAATTCATACGAATTAAGCTGCGGTCACACTGGGCTTTGCTTCCTATAGACCTCCATTCATACGCACGCGAATGCGTCAGACCGGAAACGCGGGGTCATGCGTCA